>NW_023270426.1:63916459-64024921 GCF_011800145.1 Mirounga leonina
AATGCTCACTGGGCACTGAGAAAGAATGAGTGCTTCTTGCTGTTCGCAAGTTAGATTGTTTGGTATATAAATCTACTAAATAAACTATATTTTTCATGTCTCCCCATATTTGTATTTATATTTCACTCATTTGACTTCTACTGGTCAAAGAGAAGTCACTTAAAATCATTAATATATCATCTCAGTTTATCTTTGTAATTCTACAGCTGTTAATTTTTAGTTCAATATATAATGTAAATAAAGGTTTAAAACTCTTTTCACTGGGGATTCTAGTCTTCATCTGTAAAAATGACCACCTTTGTCCCATTTAACATATTTTGCCTCGAATAACATTTTGTCTAACAATATTGTTCTGCCAACTTTCTTTTCCTTTGCTTTTGCCAGGGATATTTGCCTATTATTTTATGGTTAACAATTCTGCCTTGAAGTATACCTCCTCTAAATAGCTGGTTTTAAGCGTATCTCCTATAAATAGCCATTCATGAGCTACTGGATGCCCACCAAACATTTATCTATTCAAACCCTTCTGTTATTCATCTCTTTGGGAACTTAGATTTTGTTAACTGTCCACTCTCCTCCATGTGACTGTCGGTCTCAGGAGTTGAATTCTGTTTGGCCAAAGCCCATTGTATAGTTTAATTCCCCTGGGCAGTGATTATTAGTGTAGTCATGACTATGTGCTGCAATTCTGTTCTATTTTCCAATCCAGTCCTTTTACCTGAAGGAACTTCCTCACTGTTTCTGGCTATGTGGAAGGCACTCTTATCCTAATTTCCAGAAATGGAACTTGTTTTCTCCTATCTTTATATGCCCTAAAGTCATTTCACTTGGAATTCACTTGTGCTCAAGTCGGACTCCTCCCTGGAAATTCCTGAAGCCTAATTTTAGGCCACTCATGCATTTTCCTCAGAGTCTAATTAATTGTGCATTTAAACGTTTATTCAATAAGTATTTGGTGAGTATTTACCATTGGCCATCTAATGTGCACTAAGGCTATAATGGTGATAGAGGATATCTAGTGACTTACATTTTAATTGGGGAAAAAGTAAAGAAATGATTAAAATTAACAAATTGGTAAACTAATATCAATTCTATGTTTTTGTTATATCATTAGGTAGCCTATTATCAAAAGGAATATTATAGCTAGCAGAATGGAACACTTGCCTATAAATCTTTCCCTGAAGATTTTTCTGTAACTATTGAATCATTCCTTTAGAAAAAATCATTTTCAAATGCAAATATGCTTTAGGCTCAAGTCTGTTTCTTGGCTCGTTTAGGAATAAAGTATAATTAATGTAAGTGCCAGTGATTTTGTTCACACACACACAGAAGCTCCCTTTTGTACTTTCATTAGGTAATGCAGCTCCTAGGAAAGATTGAGGCTTCCAGTTCTGAGCAAATCTCAAATTTAAAGATGGTCCAGGGAGATTATCGCCATGAAATGAACCTTTTGGAGTTCAAGTAAGTGAACGGAAGACTTTTTAATTCTGTTAAGTACATTTGAAAAGGTTTTGCCTAATGAAAGTATTGGCATCAAATGAAAACCCATCCCAGGAATTTGAAACTGGCCAAGACATAAAGCAACAAACCGATGGAGAGAATACTCTACACTAAAGCCACGCATACAATATTCATAATAAAGGAAATGAAATATGAGGGGAGGTGGGGGGGGGATGGGTGAAACAGGTGATGGGGATCAAGGGGGGCACTGGGTGAGCACCAGGTGTTGTATGGAAGAGCGGACTCACTGTGTCGTACGCCTGAAACTAATATTACACCGTATGTTAACTAACTGGAATTTAAATAAAAAGTTAACAAAAGGAAATATGAATATTAATTTTGTCATTCTCTTTGCATATTGCAACTGAACTGATATATAGCCTGACCTTTTCTATAGAGTAATTTTAACTTATCATCAATTCTATATTAAAATGCTTCAATGTAACGCACTTCCCTGAATATACATCGATTCCACAAGACCATCCAATAATTTTTAAAATAACTTTGATTTACAAGCTTTGCTTTTCAAATTTCTTCTAAGATTCTCTACTTGCTCCTTTACATTCTCCCTTTTTTAAGACTGGTCTCTGTCCCATCTTCACTGAGTTTCCCCCTATGCAATAGAGAAGAGTAAAGGAGACAACACTCCACAAACATTCCAATTACTGGCCTCCTGATTCCCAAATCCTCCTTTCTTAAGTGACCACCATTTCCTGGAGTCCTGGTGCAGGCAGAGGAAAATTCTAGTCACTTGGAAGATACCACCTTACTGCCCCTTTTCACCTTGTTCTTTTTCCTGTCTGTTCCACATCACCTGGGTTTAATGACTTGGTCAAATCCAGTATGCTGAATATAATCTTCTTGCTCCCTTTACCCCATCTTTACAGTACACTTCATTAAATCTAAGTGTCACTGATTATAAGACATACCATTATCATGATTTTTTTTACCTCTAAAACATGATGCTAACAATTAAACCATAGCATACCATCATTTTCAAGACACCTCTCGATTTCAGAGATGTTAAATTGGGAAATAGGTGTGTTCTAGAAATTGATGAAAAACTGTAGTCACCATTCAAAGAAGTAAATGTCTTGAGTAAAGAGAAAATACCCACTCTGAAAAAGCATGTCTAGGTGCTTAAATTCCAGCACACTGAAGATGCTCAGAAATATCTGAGTGGTGCTTGATCTAATCCCTTTAGCTTAGAATTAAATAAAATTAAATAAAGTGTCCAAAGGAGAAGGAGAAAAGTAAACTATTTCTAGAAGTACACTGTAAGAACTGATTTTACTTGGAGAGAAAGGGGATTAATAATCTGGAATGGAATACTGGCTTAAAGGAATGAAGTGTATTACCAAACAGCAAATCAAGAAAAAGGAAAGGTTTGAGAACTAGGGTTAACTGCCTTATTGATGGTGTGGCGTGCTTTTTCCATCTTCAGTCCTGTAAAAAATTGGCTTATAGATAAGTCATCTAAATAGTTAAAAATGAATCTGGACACTTTTGTAATAATATAAACTTGAACTTTTTCTCACTTGAAATAAAAAAGTCTTAAAATTTCATTAGTATTACAATAGGTAATGCTGAATTTATAAACCAAAAAATTCCACAGGCAAATACTTATGAGCTCTAATAATTCATTGAAATACACAATTGACTTTTTTATTTAAATCTTCAACATTTTTTTTAAATTAAAAAATAACAAAATAAAACAAAGATGGAAAAAAAGGTCTTCATCTCAGCTTCCTAATGTAACCAATGCTAACACCAAGGATGTGTCCTGCCTTACTTTCCTCCCTGTTAATATAAATATCTAACAGAAAAAGGATGTTTATACATATTATATATATCACATATGTATAGAGCATGGCTTTTAAAAATACATCCTATTCACATTACTCAATAATTTGCTTTTTTACAGTATATCTTAGTTATCTCTCTAGATCAGTGAATATTATTCTAATGTTTTTAATAGTTGCATAATATTTAAACTTACAGATATGCTATAATTAATTCAACCATTTATCATATTGATGAATAGATTCTTCCAGTTTCCAGCTACCACAAACAAACCAAAAAAATATTGTGTGTATATATCCTTAAATATTCTTAAATGTAGATGTTTTTATTTCTACAGGCAAGATTCTTAGGTCAAAGAGCTTATTTATTAATTTTTATAAATTTCTTTTTTTTTAATGTAGCAATTCACACTTCCACCAGCAATATATGAGGAAGCCTTTCTCTACATTCTTACCAATACTTGATTTTTTTTTAATATTTGCCAATTAAAGGATGAAGATTGCATCTTTTATTTTCATTTGCATTCCCTTCATCATTTGAATTTCCTTTTCTGTGAATTGCCCATTCTTATCATTTGAGGGATTCCTTCAAGTTAGGGATATTAACCCTTTGACTGAGATATGTATTGCAAATATATTTTCCTCAAAGAGAAAGTAAGTGGGTAAGGCTTTCTTTTTTTTCTTTTCCATTCACAGCATATCTCAAATTAAAATGAATGAGGTAGAGTTGTTGTTTTTTTTTTTATTTTTTAAGAAACAACTGTCTCTGAATAAAGGGATTAAAAGCATTTTAAGGACAATCAAATGTATGTTTAATTGAACAATTTTACCATTTAGAAACTTTAACAATTTTCAAGTTTAATGGTCAATTAAACATATATCTTATATAGATAACATAAAAGCCCCAATGCTGTCTATGGTTTTTTAGTGATTTCCTGGGCCTCTGGCACTGATCGCTAGAAATGACAAAGGAGACACGCTGGCACTTTCATCTGAGCCCCCGCATTGAGCTTTCTTTTTCTAGAAGGGTCTTAGATGTTCAGCTAAGTCAGGTCCTAAGTCAACAACTTAGTGCTTATAGAGTGAGAGTCTTAATCATCATAAAATACAGCTATCTTTTCGTAAGGGTTTGGCAGGGGAAGTACCAACCATTCACTCCCTAGATAGTTCTTGCTGCTGACAATGTGTAATTGACAGTGATTTGTAAGAAAAGAAAAATCATTCAATCAACGGAGCAAATGCATAGACTCAAATCTCCCCACACAGCTTTGAAAATGCTACCACAGTATTAAATTACAAACTATTCAAGTCAAGGATATGTCTCATCCACCTCTGTATTCTCAGCACACAGCACATTCAGACACAAATAGAAGCCAATGAATGAATGAATGAGTGAATATTTTGAGAACCAATAATATGTAAGTTGTGTTTTGGAATATTCAAAGACAAAATCACAGCCACATATAGTTGGGGGGAAAATCCATAAATAAGTTAAAAGCTAAACACAGGTAAAGTAAAAGTTAAGACAATGTTAAAAGAGATATATCAGTAGGAGGAAATAATAAATATACTAATTGTTATTTATAAATATCTACCAATCACAAAGTGATCAAGATATTCAGGTGCATCCAGCTCTTATCCCCATTTTGGTGATGGGGAAACACAATCATGGAAATTAAATAATTTGCCCAAAGTCACATACTTAGAAAGTGTCTGACTCCAAATCTCAGGTTATTTTACCCATCTATGACACATCTATCTCACAATTCCAACAATTAGTAAACTAACTGTGCTACAGAAATTTAGGGAATGGAAAGATCACATCTGCTTGAAACTATGAAGTTATGAGGCTATGAAGGTATTGGGATTTAAGCTCAAGTACAATATGGAATGATAAAAGTTTTCCTATCAGCATGGAGTTGGAGTTGCTCTTTATTAGTGTCACTAATTAGAAATCACAGGACCTAAAGAAGAAATTAGTTTAAGGATATAGGTACAAATTTAGTAGGAAATAATGTTTCTTGGAATTAATTTCTTTCTTCTAAACATGAAACTTAAAATCTTAGATTCAATCTCCAAAGACTGACTTTGTTAAAGCCACTATCTGAATTCTTGAGAGCCTGTTAATGGTTAAGAGTGTCCAAGAATTTAAACTTTTCATGTCTTCCAGAAAAGTTCACTTACTGAATGCAAGACAGCGAGTTTGAGACATAAGTGAACCAGTTAAAAAAAAAAAAAAAAAAAAGGCCCAGAATGGGGCTTCGTCCTCATTCTATGTCTACCATAACCGCAGTGATCACTAGGATGACACAGCTGCAAGCCCCCCGGTCTCCTTCGCCATTTGTATTCACCACAGCTATCTGCTAGGTCTATAGATCCCCGCTAAATTTTATTTTACCCTTTTGTAACTTTCTCCCTTATTATTGCCCTTGGTATGTATATTAACTTGATTCCACCAATATAAAACTTTTGTAAAAACTGTATCTCATATTATCCTAGTAAGGTCTCTGGCCATAATTTAAAAGTCTGACTTTTGTGTTTTTTGAAAAAGGAAAAAAAGAAAAAGAAAAAGCTCTCTATCCATCCATTCATCTACCTACTTCCCTCCCTTCTTACCTATCTTCCTATCTATATCTACCTACATCTGATAGAAATACTACCATAACTATTGGGATAGAGGATCTGGGAACTGAAATGTGAATGTCACCCAAGATAAATTCATCCTGTTGAGATTTTAACTGTAAATTCTGTAATTCAGAGAAATGTAATTCTTTCATGGAAAATCACGTCCACTATATTAGGGGAAAGTCTAAGGAAAGAAAGAGATTTATGCAAACCTTTATTATAGCTTATCCTTTTTATCTTTTAAGAAGAATGCTTTTTAAAAAATGCTTTCATATTTTCATAAACTACCCAGAGTCTGACTTTTGATGGTTACCAGGAAAGTGTGTCTCCAACTGCAGGCAAAACCTTGGAGTAAAATGATCATAAGTAGTAAGTCATACTTTATGACTTTATTTTAATTTCAGAATTCTAATTACTGATATGTGCTTCTAAAGTTATTACTTGGACACATTTAACAGTTCCCTGGTGTTCAGAGGGATGTTAATACTGTATCAGTAATGAGAGTAAATGCTCTCATTTATATACACAGTAAAGGTGAACAGTGAAGGCTGGATTCCCAACTTCAAAGCTACCTCTTGATTATCTGGGGATTTACTGTCTCTCCTAACCGTCACTATTAATTAGTATTTCCACCAGAGATAGGAAAGGGAACGTGAAAACTGAAGATCAGATCTCTAAATATCTCGGCAAGTATATGATTTGTTATTTGTGAACAGCCTTAATAAAAGGTACTGAATGAGAAAGAATGAATCATTTATCCATTTATTCACCTATTCATTAAGCACTTCCTATATTCCAGCCATTGTTCACCACCATGAACAAAGAAAAATGCTTTCGTGGAGCTTACGTTCTAGTGAAGCAGACAACATATCACATGGTGATAAGCATTTTGGAGAACAATAAAGGAATAGGGAGAGTCTGACGGGGAAAATGAAACCTTTTGTTGTTTTAAGTGTGGTTTAAAAAAAGTCCTTTGTTAAGGTGGTAAGTGGTACTTGAATAGAAATCTGAATGAAATGAGGGCAGGAGCCATTGTGTGTTCTAAGGAGGAGTGTTCCAGACATAGGAAACAGTTGGCTAAAACGAGGTTGTCCACGTATCAGCTGGGAACATATTTGTCTAAGACCCTTCCGCTGTTAGCCAGTAGCTTAGGTGTTTGGAAATCGTGATGGGATTAAGAACACGAAGAGTGGCCAAAGGTATCTTCTTCATTGTTGAAGTCCTCACCCGAATCAAGGTATGCATTCTATGTGAAAAATCTCTCTCTCAGATCAAAAAATGTGGTAATTCACGGAGATGAAGATTCCCATTCCTTGATTTCATCATCTAAGTGCTGGTTTCTCAACGTGGGCACATTGGCATTTTGGCTGGATAATTCTTTACAATGAGGCTGTCCTGTGCACTGTAGGATGTTTAGCAGTATTTCCGGCCTCTACCCACTACATGTCAGTAGCATCTCCAAGTTGTGACAACCAAAAATGTCTCTGTACATTGTTGGATGCCCACTGGTCTAAATAGAAATGAAAATGGCCTCTTATAACCAGTCTTTTCCAAATATTATCTCAAACACTTTTTCAGGGAAGCTAAAGAAGCATACACATGCAATATATGTCCAGCATGTGTTAAGCAGTGTCCAGTGATAAATATCACAAACTCAATTATCTGCATATAATTTGTCCTGAAAATGTTACAGCAATGATTATTTCAAGCCACCCACTCGTAAGGTAGTCTGAATATTTTCAATAGCAAACAACATGCATTGCGCCTGCCTATCTAATACACTGCCTATTCTAAAAGGCAATTTGAAATCAACATCTTACTACAAGCAAGTCGCATGCAGAAAACATACAGAGACCCCTCGCCAGCCCCCACCCTCATCCCACCCCTTCTCAGACCCGGAGTTCTCAGTCATGCCAGCTGTGGATTCTCCTTTCTACTCACACCCTCAGCCACTCTACAGTGACTTTTTAAATTGATGATATATGATTCCAATCCTTTACTCTCTATAATAACACCCACTTCCACTTTTAAAAACCCTTCATTCCGTTAATATTCCTATGGTGCATCATTTTGCTGTCAGCAGTCGCTTCCATCACCTTAGCCTATTACAACTGATTTTGCTCAGTACCTCTTCAAGCCCTCCCTGCACCCCACCCCTCCAAGAATCCACAGAGACCCACAGGAAGTGACGGAGCCTTTATTGAAGTTTCACCTGAGACAGAAAAGACAACCGAGGATGGTCTCCCATGGACACTCTGCTTTCCCAAAGTCCTCTTGGGCTCTCTTCCAGCTCCCTTCCCCACTCCCTCTCTGTGACTTTTCTCTGGCCCAGATCCTCCCCCAGCCGGGAAGTGACCCATGTAGAATAGGGATTCCCCAAACTACCAACCTTAGCCAAACCTCCCCACTACTAAGAATGATTTGCACACTTCCTACTAATTTTAACAAAAATATATATTTTTGACATGTGATTATATGCTATTTAAATTTCAGCGTATATAAAGTTTAGATTAGACCACAACCATGTTCTTTATTTGCTTATAAGTCAGCCATGCTTATTTGTATCGTATGTGGTTGCTTTCCCACTGCAATGGCAGCACTGAGTCGTTCTAGAACAGAGAGGTTGCCACGGAGACCATATGGCCCACAATGCCTTAAATATTTACTACCTGACCCTTTATAGAAACAGTTTGCTGACCTCTACCACAGAGGGAGAGCCCCGTCCCAAGTGACTTAGCGCAGTGTTTCTTCCACTTACACAATGCACCCCGGGCCCTAAGAGGAAATCTGCATGGAGGACGCATGTGTTTCTGTGTGTCTATGTGTCTGTCACTGTGTATATGTGTATTTTAAGGTATAAGGAGGGGTGTTGGCAGCAGCTGGGTTGAATGCAAGCTGAGGGCAGGGACCCAGAATGTGCCGCCTTACCCCCCACCTCCCACATCAAACCATAGGTACTTGCTAGATATCTTGAGCCTTATCATCTGAAAAAAAACCTGCAGCGCTTCTCAGCATTAAATTTTGGTTTTGTGTTTAAATTTACCTATTAAAGTAGAAACATTTTCCCCCCTCAGATTTAATTCACTTTCAAATAATCTATATGAGGAAGTTGAGAACCATCAAAAATGGACAGAAAGCCGATTCATCACCTATGAAAAAGACCACCTTGGCCATATAAATCAATGTCTGAAGCTCCTACAGGAGAAACTGGTAAGGAGTTCTGTTCTTCATGAAGTAAACGGCTGCATGGTCATTGTCTGGATATTAGCAGTGCGTCAAGGTTTTGAAAGTTTCATTGTGACATTCACAGTCACATTCACTTACCTTTCCTGCACCCAGGTAGGCATCGAGGGGCCTGCCTCTTGGTCCTGTGTGTTACTCTCCAACTCCATGATCCCGTACCTCTGAGTGTGCTCTATCTATGACAGAATAACCTAAAGAGAGGTGTTGGTTTTTTTTAAAAAAATACGGATTCCTGGTCCCAACCCAGAGCGGCATCAGACCCCGTGAGTCCTCCTCTGGGGATCTGTGCTTCCAGGCAAGCTCCCTGGGTGATGCTTGGACATAATAAAACCGAAAAGCTTCTGCCATAGACAAGTCGGTTTACCTCTCAGAAGATCCATTAGTAGACCAAAGGTTTTCAAAACTCCTTTTCCAGATCCAAACTTGTAGAGAACCCCCAGCTTTGAGGCAAGACTACCAGGATGGAGGGGAAATCCGTTCATGGCAAGTTCCCTTCCACTCCAGGCAGCTCAGCCAGCCAGCTGCTAGCCCCCACAGGACAGCAGCACAGGGCCATCTGTGTCACTGGGGACTGCCAGCCTTGCTGATGATTCAAATAAGATGTTTCTGGAACTTCAGTAGAGGGGCTTTAGGCAGCTGACAGAGACGGGAATCCAAGAGATGGAGATAACCATGACAGCTTTATCACTGATAAGGCTATTGAAGTCCGTGTGGTCTGATGTGCAGCCAAGAGGGCCTGCTAGTTCTCCTGGAGTTAGACTCATCCACCAGTTCTGGGCAGCACTAGGTGACCACAGGGTCACCTGCAGGCAGAAGCTTCCCACAAGTAAGAGAGAGGCTGGAGTCCACCTCCCTCAGGCAGGCAGGGCCAAAGACAGGAGAACCGAGGGGCTAAGTCAGTCTCCCCCAGCTCCTGCTTGCAAATTCCCTGTGGGGGGCGAGAAGGAGCAGAGCAGCTAATGAACCTTGGGCTGCCCATGAGTCCCCACCTCACTGCAATTAGAATCACTTGGAGAGTTTTTAAATTAGATAAATTCCTGAGCTCCACTGTGGACCAATTAAATCAGAGTTTCAGGGGGTGGTGTGATGGTCCAGGTGATATGAATAGACAACAGGGGTCAAGAATCACTATTCTAGCTGAACTCCGTCCACCTGGAGATAGGAAGCTTGATGGAATATGGACACCTAACAGGAGCGTGTCCAAGGACGCTAGGTCAAGCAGTTTCTAAAATGCCTTCCTTGGCCACACCTCTTTAAACATTAGACTATAATTCCAAATCCTTAGGGCATTTCAGCAAGACCACAGCCCTTTCTTTTCTTTCTCCCATCACATGCAGAATTCTAGAAACTACAAACAAAGCCAAATAAAGGGATGAACTCACACTTGTGAACACAGTTTTAGATACAAAGGAACTTGGTGAGATTTTTCATGTTTAACATGGAAAAGTGTACTTGCTAAAAACATTCTCTAAGATAACTCTCTAATACAAATCCATGTAAGTTTTCTTTTCTGCAATTTTATCACATGATATCTTTTATAGGAAAAGTCTGAAAATAAAATGGAAGAAAAATTACTGAAGCTTTCAAGCAAATTAGAGAATCTCATTAACACAGAGAAACAGGAAACAGAACTAAGCAAAGTAAAGCATATAGAAAATAAACTGTCCAAAAAGATGAACCAACTGGAAAAGCACATCTGGGGCGAATTAGAGAAAATGCAGAGTGAATATCAATCAGGTGAGCAGACACCTTTGATTAAGAACACTAGCCCTTGCTTATCCAATCCCTCAGTGTTGTCTACTTTGAACTCATGGCCATGGATCAATCTTGTCATTATCGATATCCTTTTGTATTTAATCTGACTTTTCTAAATATCCCATAGAATGTCACTATACCATTGGAAGGTTACAAGGTAAACAAGCTCTCTTCCTTCATTCGGACTTCGCAGTGTCACAAGCTTGCCAAGGCTCTGAGTTGTTTTTATTTTTTGTTTTTTTTTACTAAGATCGTAGAATCATAGAATTGTTAGACTTGCAAAGTCTTTGAGATCAAGACCTTACTTGTGGTAGATCATGACATTAGGACCTGAAATCAAATGTCCCTCATTGAATTGCAGGTAATGAGCCTGGACAGATGCCAGACTGGAGACCTGACCTTTAGAAGTGACAAAGAGAGATGAATTAACAGAGTCCAGTATAATGACTGCTTTTCTTTCTAAGGAAGCTAATGGCGGCAGTGGCAAGCTGAGCTAACATCAAAGAGGATCAATTTGAAAGGCTCATCTAATTTGTCAAAGGAAGGATATGGGATAGGTGCTGTGGAGCAACCATCTGCCTTGACTCACAATCCTGACGGAATTACCAGGAACCAGAGGTTCCTTTATTAAAGAAAGAGCCATCTCATTTTCCGTCTTCTAGTTATCAAAAAATTCATGCAAGTTCTCCCAAATTTTGGTCCTGTACAGAGATACCTTGAAGGTGTCTTGGGAAGATATTAAGGTCTCATTCTGCCGGATGGTCCTAGCATATAAGTAAAATTTGCTGCCTGGAAATCTGACCCACACCACCCTTACCCCCCTCCCCCCATCTCCCACTACCAAATCAATATAATGAATTATCTGGCCAGGAATCGTATCTCAAACTTAAGTGACCCTTCTTTTAGGGCCCTGTTTTCTACCTTAGCACCAGAGGTTTAATTATATTCATTCCATTAGTATATCCCCAGGATGAGCTAAAGAGGAATTTGCAATCTCTGTTTCTTCATTTAACTAACCTGGAGTTCTAGCAAAGGGGAATTCCAAATTAATGGTGTGCTCCTTTACGCCTTTAACAAAAGTATGTTGAGAAATGACTATGTGAAATGCCCAATAAATAAGAAATGGGCTGTACCCTAAGAAGCTCGAGGCCTGGGAGGTCTGGGAGGTCTGGTAGGTAGCTTGAGTCATGATTGAGACTAGATTTGCATAAGAGAGAGACAAAACAGGGGGAACAGCTGGTGGCCACTCCTTAGGTCCTTCAACAGGTTACTTTCTGAGAAGTTTTAAAATCTTACCTGTGTTATCTTCAATTTGGTAACAAGAATGAAAAAAAAAGATCAAAATTTCTTATCAAAATGACACAGAGAGAAGAAAATACTTTAAATTTCTTTCTTGAAATATAGAACTATTTTATTATGCAATATATTTGGGCAAGGAGGAGAGAAACTGAATTAAGTTTTCACAATGAAGCCAGACACAAGCTGAAACACTACTGATAATGCATCTTCATGACATATAAGAAATGGATTATTGTACATTTTTAGACTGGTCTTAATGGAATTTAATATGCTTTTAATTAAATGACCAATTATGGCAGAACTGCTGATTAGCAACTTTTGTTTTTTAAAAAAAGTTCCAATGCATTAAGTGTACCTATTCTCTTATCCTCTTCCAGGATTTAAATCAATTCATGACTCTCTCAGCTCCCTCCAACAAATACAGAAAACAAAGATGGATTTAGAGAAATATAAAGTACAGAAAGACCTAAAGAAATTACGGCGTAAGATAGTGGAACTCCAGGAGGTATAAAACGTTTCAGTCATCTTTTTCACCAGCCAATACAGTGGTTTGTTGGTAAAAGTTGGAAAGAAGTTAATATCCCTGGGGTGTTTACTGCTTCTTATATCTCTGTATTTCTTACCACCTTTTTAAGGAGATGAATGTACCAGAAAATCCAATAAAGCAAAGAAATTTATGATGTCTTCATTAATTTATTAATGAAAAAGTTAAGGAATTTTTTAGAGACATGACTTTTTGTATTTTTATTTGCCTACAAATAAAGAGCCGTCTACAAAATGTCCATCAATGAGTAAAGGGGCCTGGTGTAAACATAAAAGAAGGGCAGGAACTGCGGCAAACTGAAGACCACTTACCCTGTCTACAAAAAGACTAGCCAGCCTGCAGTTCTAGTTCATTATCAATATGTATGTAATCCATTAGTGCCCAAATTTTATTTTTCAAGAGAAACTAGAAATCAGGTTTTATATGAAACCATTTATAAGCATTAGCAACTAGTTCAAAATATTTACTCTATCTGTAGGGCAGATACAACTAGCAGGCTGCCAACCTGCAACTTCTGATCCAGAGATTTTTATCTTCTAACAATCCCAGTATTTATAGAAAGTCTAACCCATGCAGATAAAATTACTGATTCATTGTACTCAATATGTATCAGAGCTATGAGCAAGTCAGAGCCAACCATGCAAAATAAGAGAATACACCAGTTTCTATGAAAAACATCCAACATAATTCGATCTAGGGGCCAAATTCAAATTAGTTTTCTATAAAATTAAAATATTTCTAACTTTTCTAGATATAAATGTTAGGTGTAGAGCCTGGTATTGGGTAGTAAAGTCATTAAAAATAAAAATAAGCTATTCATGTCATACACTATCTGCTAGAACAAAGACTAATTTCTTTTTTTTTTTTAAGATTTTATTTATTTATTTGACAGAGAGATAGCGAGAGCAGGAACACAAACGGGGGGAGTGGGAGAGGGAGAAGCAGGCTTCCTGCTGAGCAGGGAGCCCGATTCGGGGCTCGATCCCAGGACCTGGGACCATGACCTGAGCCGAAGGCAGATGCTTAACAACTGAGCTACCCAGGCACCCCAAAGACTAATTTCTAATCACAGAGCTTTTGGTAACCTGGCAAGAGGACCGTTGTTTCAGACTTAGTCTCTTTCCTTGGTTTAGGAAGAAGTGACAACTTCTCCCCTAATAAAGTACAAACTTACCTTCCAAATAAATTTTTGACCACTGTCCACCTAATTTTTTAGTTATATGATACCTCTCCATTTCTTTTTATTAATTTACATACAGTATCTTTGACTATATTGTAAAGGACTTCTTTTTTTTAAGATTTTATTCATTTATTTGAGAGAGAGAGAGTGAGAGAGAGAGCACGAGAGGGGGGAGGCTCTGAGGGAGAAGCAGACTCCCTGCTGAGCAGGGAGCCTGATGCGGGACTTCAGGTCATGACCTGAGCTGAAGGCAGTCACTTAACTGACTGAGCCACCCAGGCACCTGCAAAGGATTTTCATAGCAGAATTTAAGAGTTTAAAATGCAGTAGCAAGTATTCTTTGCAATCAAGTATCACGCTAAGACAAAAGGCTAATATCTCAAGTAATCCTAAACTCTTAAAAGTGGACAAGAAAATAATAATAATGAACAGGCAAGTCATGGAAGAATACAATAAGAAATGAAGATATGAAAAGACATTCAACCTACTAAATACAAATTAAAGGAACCCTTAGGTACTATTTGCAGATCACCCAAAATTAAAGTACTCGACGAGGCTGTTGAGAAATGTGCATTCCTATATTACTGGTGAGCCTATAAATTGGTACAACGAGTAAGAGAGCAATTTGGAAACATCTATTAATATTTTAAAATGTATTTATTCTTTGACCCTGGAATTTTGCTATTCGAAATTTATATTACAAAAAAATTCAAAATTTATATTACACAGATTAAAGAACCTTTCAAAACGTGCAAAGATAAATGACCAAGGATACTCATTACAGCACCATTTGTTATAGTAAAAATAAAACAAAAAGCCTGAAAATAACCTAAATATTAGGAAGTGACTAAATTAATGATATCACCAGATAAAAATGCTCTCCAACCCTTAACACAAAAAGATATCCAAGATACACTGATAGGTGAAAAAAGCAAGTTGCAAGGCAACATGAATAAGATCCCAATCATGTCAAAAAATATTTTGAAATATGTTAAACAGAATATGTATACCGTATAGTATGCAAAAAAGTAGGAATTTACAACAAACGTTAGCAGTGACTGGATTATGAAGAAATTTTTCTACATAAGAATATGTTTTTAGATTATAATATTTTTGTTTCCAGTAAAAATGAACCAAGTAAGTGGTTATAGGAAGGGTTAAATTAGAAATTCATAGAGACCAAGAGCCACATCATCTCATTCACACCCATTTTTTACTCTACAGTTCTTCTTTCCTTATAAGTAAAAATGCTCTAAATTGTAGTTCAAATAATAGTGTAGGATCAAGCCAAAGGCTTTGCAGAATGGATCTCTTTCATTGGTGGTGATAGGGTAGTACCATGTAGAAATGAATGTAATACCAGCGGGTAGGAGGGGAATCAAAGGGTCTTCTGTCAGTGTTCTTGCTTGGAATCCCAAGTTGGGGTGTTCACAGGTTTGCTTAGGCTCTAGATGACCTGAGAGCTATGCCTAGAGAGAAGGTGGATCGAGGTTTTGTAGGGCCTAAAGCTTATACAATTTTGATTTATTGTTCGTGATCTGTCCTGATGAATTGGCACCAAAGTCTGTAGGAACATTCCTGAAAGCCACGGCTACTTCAGGACAGCCGCAACCTACCTCCATCCAGAAGTGATCATGAACAACAAAAACATATCCCTCTAACCCAAATATATCCCCAAGTCAACTTCTCTTTTGCTGGATCCAAAGATGGCCATAGCCACTCCGGGGGTACCTGATATCAACAGAAAGGGGAGTGGAGATAACGATCTTAATCAATGGTCTTATTGTCGTTAAAATGCCTTACTTCTGCAAATTTTCCATCAACCTTGTAAACACGTGGCTAGGGCTCAGTAAGTGAGGGGTCCTGGAGCTTGAGAGCTGTCATTTTGCCACAAATTCTGCTCTGGGCCTCCCTCCCTTTGTATATATTTTGCCATGGATCCAAAAAGATGACAAGGACAATCCCCCTAGAGAAGCTCAATATGCATGGCACTTTATTCTATATCAAACATCAACACCTAATCCCTTGGGAAATGTCAGACTTGTCTCCCACAAATACAGGAGGATGTTTGAACATCACAGAATCTGTAATGCAGATCCACCCCGTGGACTTGAGGCATATGTTAGATCATTTCTGAGAGTTCTCAGTTTAGGCACCAACACCATCTGAACAGGTTTGAATAGTCCAAGGGTCCTCTGCCTCCCAGTGTTTCCTGCCATTTCCTTCCTCTTGTCAAAACCTGCACTGACGGGTAAAAATCATATGAAATTATTTACACTAAGGACTAAATGGTAATGTTCAAAGGATTTTGCTTCCTCACTGAAGATGAAGGACAAATTCCTCACCTTATGCTACAAAGGTAAGCACTTTCTCAGTCCCATTGTGGTGTGGATATGATCACCACCGGACAGGAGAGCAATAAGGCCCAAGGTCAAAGAAAAAGCATCCCCAAAGTTGCCTGGACATTAGCAGCTTTCCCTTCTTCTACAGACACAAGTGTCTGCCTACTTCTATTGGTATCACCCATGATAGCAGTAAGCAGTACCCAAAAACACCAGGGGGAAACTTGATCTCTAATACATACATACACATACACAAACTTCTGTGAGATACTACTTTTTACATCTTTGCAGCCTCCATTCATTCAGGTGCTAGGCATTGGGAATACCATATCGAGCAAACTAAATATGGACCCTGCTCTTAGGGAACTTATAGGCTAGTGGAAAAGACCAATAATTAAACTTTCAAACACATGGGCAAGTAAAGAGTGTGATGGAGCACCTGAGAGAGGCATTTAGGAAAACATGGGAAATAAAGCAAAGGGGTCTTCCGGAAGAAGGGATATCTAAATTGAGACCTCTACAGTATAAGCAGACATTAGCCAAGGGAAAGGGCCATGGTTGGTAGAGGCCAGAGCTCAGGGAGATAGAGCAGCATGGGCAAAGGCCCAGAGGCCAAGAGAATGGAACACATGCCAGGAACTGCAAGATATGGTCAGAACCTAAAGGGTATGCCATAGGAGATGGGAGAGAAGGTTTGAGGAGGTAAATAATGAAAAGAAGGCTGGAGAGATTAGGGAGAACAGGTTGTCTGATCACAAAGGGCTTTATAACTCTTGTTGAGGAACTTGGGCTTTATCTTCAAGACCCAGAGTAGCTTTGAAGGATTTTAAATAGGAGAGTAACATTATCAGATTTGCATTTTAGAGAGATCCCTCTGGCTGTAGCGTGGACAACAGATTACAGACACAGTGTGGGAAGCAAATTTGGATGGGAAAAGAGGGAGATGATGGAGAAGAATATAGATAATGAGCTCAGTTTTAAACTAATTGATTTTGAAGTATCAATGGGATGTCCAAGGGGAGGTATCCAGCAGTGATTGCAAAATATGACCTGGAGCATGAGAGAGATCTAAACTGAAGATCTAGCATGGAAATAGGACTTGGACTTATGGATGAAGAAGGAAGAGACCACCTGGGGTTGGGAGGGGTGGGAGTGAAGGACATGAAGACTACTGTCAGAAACAGAGACCATGGGAAATCCCTGAGGACAGAGAACACTGAGGGGACAGGCAAAGGAGGAACCTAGAAGTTTCTAGGTGACTGAGGACAGTGACAGCGAAGTAGGAGAGGAAGTATCATCTTTTGAGGATTTCAGTCTTCCCTGTGAGTTCCTGCTAGCAGATGGTACCAAGTTGGAGTTCTTCCAGTAATGCTTTCAGACCCAGCATTAAATCCCCACCTATTGAAGAGGACCCTGTCCAAAAGTGGGTACATCACACAATTCAGTAGGAGAACAGTTGTAAATGCTTTCCCCTTCCAGCCATTAAAAAAAAAAAAAAAAAGTGTTGCATCTTCTCAGATGCAGAAAGGGTGCTGAGCTCTCCCAGGGAGAGGCAGAATTGTTGTCGGGAAAAATATTAGACTGTTTTGGCCCCTGCCCAGTTTGGCATTTCCCTCTCCAGATTAAGGTCACACTCATTTGTAGTAAAGATTTTTTATTTCAGATCTTTCCCTTAATATACAGTCATGAAATTTTCTAACTTCCTAGACTAAAATTTCCATAAACCCATTCCTTGATTCTGCTACTTCATTTTCAGAAGCTATTTATACTGTGATAAACGGTGTGAGTAAAAAATGATTGATGTGATCAGCAGTATGTCAGAAACCAAGTCCTCTTTTACAGTCCCAAAAGACACAAACTGAGAAAACAGAAAAATAATTTAAACATCTATGCTGAGAAGTCTTGAGGAGTTTTGAGGTCTGACAGATCTTAGTTTGAAACCACTGTGGCACCAGTGACTATCTGCCTGACTTTGGATATGTTCTCTAACTTTGGAGTCTTAGTTTCCTCCCTTAAAATGGGGATAATAATATACCTACCTTGTTATCAAAGACTTCTCTAAGCACTTTACCTCGATTAACTCTTTTAATCCTCCAAAGAGATGTCTACTATTAAGGCGCAGAGAGATTAGGTAATTTTTGTGAGGTTACACCGCTAATCAGAGGTGCAGCCAGAATTTGAACTCATTAGTCCAGAAAAGAACTCTTAAACATTCTACTGTATTATTTCTCTAAATATATGTAGACCATCTAATGTAGTATCTGGTAAATAGTAGGTGTTGTGCTTGATAATTGGTACCGATTAGTAATAATAATAAACAGAGCTTTTAATTTTGATGGGAAAGACGAGTTCCATGGTACTCTTTCATCCAACTCTGATTCAGATTAGTGTCTAAAAATACTTGAGTTTATAAAGGTCCTTGCACTATGTATAAGAAGAAATACTTTGGTTTGCAATAATCTAGCACTGGACCAAAGCAAAAAGAAGTACAAAATATAGATTTCTCCTGGAACAAAACTATAAAGAGCAAGTATTCCTCTGCATTAAAAGCATTTCTTTCTCTTGTCTCTGGGGAGGGTGGCTAACATGTAAGAAACCTTATAGACATTGACTGGAGCGGGACAAGATGCTGATGCCAAGGTGCGGTGAAGCATATTTCCTCTGTAAGTTCTGGCCATCAAAGCAAACCCAAAAGCCATTATTATCAGGTCAAAGTCATTAGTATCCAACTGTCAGATGCTTTTCCAAAAAATAATGCACTGCTTTCACAAGGGAGACATTCAGGGATGGACTTCAAGTGTGTGGGGCCTTTTTGGAGACATGTGAATGGTGGTTGACAAACCTACTTCTGCAACTCAGAACAACTCCTATATCAAGGAATCTATCTAGTTCTTATGCCTAAATTCCATTGCTTAGCACTTAAAGGCTTTTAAGTATTCACAACACCAACATAAAACCCTCAGAAAGGAAGAAAAACACAACCAGGAGCTTTTATTGATTACCTCCTCTGCAGGGATTAGTTGATAAGTAAAACAAGGTCTTTAAAAACTAAGAAAGTGCTAGGTACCTAACACATATGGGAGGCCAAAAGAAAGTTCATGGAAGAGAGATTAATAATGCCAAAGAGGAAACCAAGGTTTGGCCCCTGTGATGTTATCAAGGACTAAATGAAACAATTAGCTCACTGTCGGTCTGTTTCTATTAAGTTCAAAATCGGACAAGGGTGGAGTACTCCTCATCATTGCATAGGTTTAAATTTGCAAGTAAAGCTGGAGGAAAAATAAATTTGCCAAGTTAGTCTTTTGGAGGAGTTTCCTTCCTCCTAGGTTCTTTCTAGAATTCAGATAGCGGCACTAGGTAAATGGCAGTATCAGAATACAACTTGGCAGGATAACTGAGTCAGTCCCAAAGACACATACTTCAACTCATTGACATTTGAGGTGTCAGCAGTTATTAACAAAATCAGACAACAGTACTGGAATTCTATTTACTTAAGAATAGAGAGAATAGTAATCTCTGAGCTTCCTTTTTTGGGGGGCTGGGCTCTGAAAATGAGGATAGCATCTACTGTAAAGAAGGATGTGAGGCTTAAACGAGGTAAAGTGTGAAGAGCCTGGCACACAGTGGGCACTCTATCTATCCCTGCCCGTGCACGCTCGGCAATGATTGCCACCTCATCGGCACAGAAAGCTCCTCCGCTGAAGCAAGTGACATTGTCAACATGCTCTGCAATGGCGGCTTTTATTTGGCTTTGTTAGAAGCTACTTGACTTGCGCAAAAGCTTATTCCTGCCTGCATACTTCCCAATGTTCACAAAGTATTCACCACTGCTTATCATAAATCTGATTCTAGTGAGTTAATAAATCATTCTGAGCCTCGTCCTTAGATAGAGAAGCCTTCCAACCATATATAAATAGCACTTGTTCTGAGGCACTATGGGGTTGGCCTCCAGCAATTCAGAAATAAACAATGAAGCTGCTCATGACAATATAAATTTGCCTTCTCAGCAGTATACTTTCTCTCTAATCTCCTTCTTTGCACACGAAAAATCTTCTGCTCCATCTGGCTTTTCTCTTGTGCCCAGAAACACATAACTCAGTCTGCAAAGATAGAACCTATAACCATATCTTTTTTTCCCACACCACCTGACTTTTTAGGCTAATTTCCAAACTTTTGAAGCCAGCAAATAATCTTTTTGTAAAGACTATTTGTACACTATTTCTTGATCTATTAAACAGAAAAATTAAGATTAGAACCTTAAAACCTGTATATACTGGTTTTTCCTATAAAATGTGCCACATAGTTTAGTATCAGGCCTGATACTAAACTATGTGGCATATTTTCTCCATAAAGAAAGCAACCACCATAATTTTGTATGATCAAAGGGGAGGAAATGGCATTTAAAAAGGCAGGGTCTTAGAAACTCAAGTTACTTAAGCCACAAGGGAGTCAGATAAACAATGTGCTTATTTTATATACTGTGGGTGCTCTTTCTGCATGAAGTGTAACTATTTGGCACGTAGAAGGCACACGTAATTACACTCAACCATTCATAGATGCTGTTTTCCATTACAATATTCCTGAGTGCAGGTTTACTTTCTTTTTCAGAGTCTTAATACCTACAACCGATTAACTACTATTTTTTACAATGGAACCATCTTTGGAAAGGGGTTCTCCCTTAGGTTTGTAAGCACAAGAGGGGCCCCCGTTTAGTGGAAACCAGAGTTGCTGCTTCCCAGGTGCCGCACCAAGCAGCTTCAGTATTTTGCTCCAGCTCATTTTGGACCTAGAAAACCTTGGTGACCTTAGAATAACAGAATGCTGCCATTAGAAATCTAGCTCAAGGCCCGACTTTACATATTTACATAAAAATTAAAGGCCAAGACATAAGATTTATCCAGTCACATACCCACTAAATATTGAAACCCAGATTGAAACACACCACTTAGGTTTTGTGAGTATAATTTAATGCAGCTCTTTTAAAGAGAATGAGAGGGAAGTACCTGATCAACTCTATGGTGATTCTGTGCTGCAGGCAGCATGGTAAGCGAGAATACTTCAGATACTGTTACAGCAATAAACAGCCACATATTCTTAAGAGTCAAATACTTACGACATTTATATTTTCACAGTGACCATTTTTAATAACTCATCATCTTTATCTGATGACCCCTTTTTGGGGCAACAATTAAGATGATAATCCCCAATTTCAGTGATCTAGTGAAACCCAACTTCAAAGGAATGTGTATTCACTTTAACAATATACACAGTGAGCAATGCCCTCATTTTCTATGCTGCCATAACAAATTACCACAAACTTAGTGGCTCAAGAACAATGTAAATTTATTATCTTACAGCTCTGTATAAGTCAGATGTCCGACATGGGAGTTCAGCAGGTTACAGTCAAGGTGCCAGTGGGGCGACATTCCTTTCTGGGAAATCCACTGGAAAAAAAGTTGCCTTGCTTTTTCCAGTTTCTAGAGCCTGCCTTTATTCCAAGGCTGGAACCATCTTCCTCCATCTTCAAAGTCAGCAATGTCGAACCTCTGACCTTCCACTGTCACTCTCAGAAAGGCTCTCCACATTTAAGGACTTCTGTGATTAAATTGCGTCCATTCAAATAATCCAGGATAATCTCTCCATGTCAAGGTCACATTTGCATAGCCCCTTAGCCAGATATTCACAAGTTCTGGTAATTAGGGCATGACAAGTTTGGGGAACCATTATTCCGCCTCCCATATAAGCAGAAATAGCAAGATAAATATTTTTTTGGTGCCCATCTTCTCTTCAGAAAAATTAATAATTTAAATATGTTTTTATAATAGGTACTATATACAGGGGAAGTATGTAGCCCAAACGAACTTTTGTACTGATTCAAACTCAGGAGAGATGATGACATGCAAATTATTTCAACACTCCGGTGAAGTACTATGAAACCCAACCCCTTTTCCAAGGGATACTCCAATTTTATTATCCATCTCCTGGCATCATATCCCTTCACTAAAACAAATAGATATTTTCAATTCAATTAAACTGAAAATAAAAGAAAAAAGGATTTCAAATGTTTCATAACAGCTGTTTGTTAAAGAGATTCTATTCTTAAGTTCCCTCAAAACATTTTGAGGTCTAAAGATAACTTAGCATTTATTTTAAAAAAATTATAGTTGTATAGGATATTTTTTAGGTACATTAGAATTTAAAACCCCGCTATTCAAAAATTCCTATTTTAGTCAGCCCAAAAGAGGAAAAACCCATTACTACATAGCAAAGGGACAGTAAGACACCTTGAGTGGATTTTCAGTGCAATAGATCTTAAGTGACTCTATTTTCAAAACCAAAAATAAGGTATATACTCTAAATAAGGGAATTTTCTGACTTTTTACCTTCTTTGTATAAAAAGTCTTTAAAAATACATATATGGGAAGAAAATCCTATACTTGTATCTGATACACAAATGTATCTTTCTAATATAAAAAACAAAACAAAACCAAAAAACCTCTCCTGCAAATTGATGGTCAGTTTATAACCAGCATCTGAGTCTACATATGGGCATCTGAGAAGCTTTCTATTCATTAGCAACTAAAGTGGAAAAAAGGAAGACCTGTAGAGAGACAGGGTCAACTATGCCAAAACAAAGTTCCACATTTTTTAAAGTGTGCAAAAACTGATATAGATCTGCAAGTCCCTCTGACTCATACATAAAATATGCTTCATTTTTGTGTTCCTATAAAATGTCCCCAAAACAAGTATCAAGCTTTTCTATGAAGCAACCAAACATGTATCTTTTCATATTCATATATTACACATCAGTAAATATTTACCTAATGTTTCAGAGTAGTTTTTTTTTTTTTTTTTTTTTTTTTTTAATGCTAGTTTAGGTAACCGTATCTTTTAAGTCCCTTAATGGAGAACCTGGGTATTTCTGTCCAATGCTGTTCTGTGTAGATTCCCAAATGAAAGGAAGTTTCATTTCAAACTGAAAAAAGGGCATAGTATTTTAAACTAAGGTGTGTTTTTTTTTATCCTGACCAGAAATTAATGCAAGGGACAGTTTAGAAATATGATAAGTGATCTCAAGCAAGTAGATTGTGTTCTAAAAGTTTACTCATAAGCTGAAATATATGTTTCCCACAGAAAATGATTATCAGATGTCTAGCTGGACTATAAATACCTAATTAATTAATAAGAGCCAAAAGGTAGATAAAAATTAGCAAAAATGCACTATAATTCTCAAATAAGGAAATATCTAATATGAATGCTAAATATTGACACTTCTGGAAATAACTTTTAATGTAATTTCTCTAAACTCACATATAAAATGAAGGGAAATTTTGGCTACTTTTAAGTTCCTAGAATCTGATAACACTGATTCCATTTCAGGTTTTTCTTTGCTTTAAGTATAGTGTTTAGCACTATTTTCCTTTACTTACTAAGATTAAATGACAATGTTTAAAACATTTAGCAAAGGTCTGGCATTAAGTAACCTCTGTAAAACTCATACATTTATGAATGGAGCCTCACAGTAACTGGACAGTAATCTTAAGAGAACAAAGAAAAGACAGGATGTGTGTACATCCACGCAAAAAGAATTACCTGAGATGGTATTAACTATTGTGTTTTCGAACCTTCCTTTCTAGAAAACCTGGGTCTGAGGTTCTCGGGAGGCCAGAACTAGGCAACTTAGTCAAAAGGTCACTCCCTGGCTACAGGCCTGGAGCAAAGACTAACCAAGTCCATACTGCAGGAGAAAGTAACCTTGTGAAGCAAGTGACACCCCAGAAAGCAGATGGAAAACAAGAACTGACTCATAAGCATTGAAGAAAATAGATCCAGGCCATTCTGGGGTAAAGGCTAAAGTGCTTGCCGGAGGAAGGAGGAGGGCACGGGCACCAGAGAGGCCCAGGCAACCTTTTGCAGCTCATCTCTGGCTAAGTCTGTGGGCCAGGCTGTCAAAAGAACTGAATCAGCTGGACAGTTGTGAGGATACGGAAGAAATGGGCAGAGAATGGCAAGTGCTTGATTCTTTTAAAGAAAAAAGTAAAGGGAATAATCATCATTGGATTAATCCAGTGGTTCACCAACCCGAATGAACATTAGAATCTCTTAGGCATGCCTTCATCATGCAGAGTCCTAGGCCCTTATCCTTAAAGATTCTGATTGCATAGGTCTGAATGAGGATAATATTCAGCCAAATTTGGGAATTCACCAAATTATAGTTAGTTCAATAGATTAACCTTTGGAGCAAAATTTAATTACAGAATATTATAAATTTATATTATCTCACAAAATAACACCATAAAGCTGATTTAGAAAAACTGCATACATAAATTGTACAACCACACATTTTCATACAACAAATAGTATATGTAAATATCTGAAAATATTTTTTAAAGCCACAAATCCAAAGTAAGCAACATACAGTTGTTTCAGATATATAAAAGGTTTTTTGAAAAACTAAAATACGTAACGTGCTTTCAAGTTTTAAAATTTGAAACTTAGAAATTATATCTGATATTAATACTATAAAGAAAATAAGACACTGTGTTTTTTTCTTATTTCAGAAAGTTCAAGTCTTTTCGTCATAATTGAAGAAACTGCATGATCAATTAAACACTGTCGGCATTATTTTCCAAAATTTTCCATTAATTTTTTTAATGCAGCCATACACCTGGAGTGTTTTGAATTATACAAACATATCCATTAGCAGTCTAAACTCACCAACATTTACATTATACTTCTTCAACAGAATCTGAAATGAACCACTAGTAAAATAGGCTGTAAGATTATTTAGATGTTATGATGAGTTGGTCTCCTGAACTCCAGAGTTCATAGAAGAAATTACATCCTTCAATTTATTTTTTAAGAAGTAAAATTCTGCACTGTGCTAATCTCCTTTTGCATATTATTTGGAAAATGGCTATAAACGCTTTATTGTAAAGGGGTACAAAAAATATCTTATTATGCACAATGCAAGATGGAGAAAAGAATGGTTTACAAATTATTGATGAACACCTAAGGGAATCATGTTTTTTCCTTTCATTATGGGCTTCTCAAAATCAAACATATTTTTCAAATTAAAGTTATGAGTGTTTGAAAAATTAAATCCCTAGCTTAAGAACTTAAATGTCTTTAGATTTAAATTAGGAATGGATGATTATAACTATTCTTTTTTAAATGTTGCTTTAGGGAACAGTCTTGATTCATTGATTCTTTCTAATAACTTTTTCTTTGCTTGCTTACTATAAAATAACATACTGTTACTGTGAGGACAATTTCTGATTCAATTCCAATGCTCTTGTATCTCCATGAGTTTTGGCATTGTTTACAAGCACCTAGGGGAAATCACATATAGGAACATTAGTATTTTGTTTATTAACAGTAACTACGTTTAAATTCATAGAAGCCAAGTATGCCAAAAGGCAGCAAGCAATATCAAACAACACAAGAAAAAGTGACTACCTGCAATCTTTTCAGTCATGTTTGCTGAAATAAATGGTTTAGCCAAAGCCAACATCAAAGATAAGCACAATTTACTCAAATGCTCAATTAGTATAGATGCAACATTTTGACTGTTACCCTTCATCAGCACTGTATAAAATTAAAGTGGTGGTTTTGTTTTTAATACTGTCATCTATAAACCCTTACCCGGAAGACCACTTTATACACAGAACTGTGCAAATGATACTCCTCTCCTTTAATTTTTTTAAAAGATTTTTATTTGTTTGAGAAAAAGAGGGAGCAAGGGAGAGAAAGAAAACACGAGCGAGGGGTCGGGGGGCAGGAAGGAGGCCGACTCTCTGCTGAGCAGGGAGCCAGATGGGGGGCTCCATCCCAGAACTCCAGGATCATGACCTGAGCTGAAGGCAGAGACTTAACCGACTTAGCCACCCAGGTGCCCCAATACTTCTCTCCTTTAAAACCATAGCTTAGAATTGAGGTTCTAGATTCGAGGCTCTATCAAGAAGCTTTGCAAGGTTTTCACCAATTCCACAAACCATAACATTTCATTTCGGTTGCTCATTCGACTACTAAAACTTTTTGGTTGTTCATTTTCGAACCCTGTGAAGGTTCTGAGATTTTGCTCTACTTGCAAGCTAACAAGTTAGCCTGCACAGTTTCATGGATACTGCCAAAAGACACGGTTCTCCTGGGTCAGAGACAAAGGTCTTTAACACTCATGGTACAACAAACTGCATGAGGATCAAGACATTTACATTTATTCCCCTTGGCCCCTAAGACTCACACAGGTGACCCGGATGGAAGTATATAGATTCCCACAACCGTACTGGTTTGCATTACAAGAGAGGAACCCTGAGCCCAGGAGACCTGAATCCTTTATAATAGGCCTACCCTTTACTCTGGAGGGAGACACGTCTGTCTCCCAAGGCTCACTATAAAAACATCCTTGAAAAGATAGTCTGGAACAAAGAGCAGTCAGGTCATCCGCTCACAGGATGCTTAGAAATGCAAGAAAAGCATGGAAAACTATCTCCAACATTCACACAAGTTCTATCTTTTTGGTTTGCAATATGTTAATTAGAATGCCTTTCTCCAAGCATTGTTTTTGTTAATATTTCTTTAATACTGTGTTTCACTGAAAGGCAAACAGTATTTCAAGTGCTTTAGATATTTAAAAAGCTTCTCATTAATATTCATTGTATTTTATAAATTATAAGCTCAAGTTATGAGAATCTTAAACCTATATGTGTTTTATATACTCTACCTTTTTAAAAAGAATTTTAGAGACACATACATATATGTTTATATATTTAGATACCAGAGCTATCCCATGAGGAGTAGAAACTGTCACATGCATGTCATAGAAAAGACAAGTAAAATAATATTTCCAAAGATAGTATCAAGATCCCATTAAATCCTGCTACTTCCAAACCTATCTATATATTTGCTTCCAGTGCAATGGTCATAAAAAATACCACAACCAGCACCTAGTACCTTTGTTTAACTTTCTTATTCTACATAGCACATCAGGAGAATGTACTTCCCATAGGTTAAATCAGTGGTTCTCAACGAGGGGCAATTACTGGTATCATTTGGCATGTCTAAAGACATTTTTGGTAGTCACAAGTTGGGTAGAGGGAAGAGGATAGTGCCACCGGCACCTAGTGTTTAGGGTGGCTAGGAATGCTGCTAGATATCCTACAATGCACAGGACAGTAACCCTCACCCCTCCTCCAACAAAGATCCAAAAGGAAATATTCTGAATAAAATCAAGGCCTTACGTCAATAAGCTCGTAGTCATTTTTGGCATGTAAGTGTCTCAGTAGATACCAACGTGCAGTTGATACAATAGACTTGGGATACCCAGGCTGATACACCACTCTTTCCAAAAGTCGCCGCGTCTCTCTGAAAAAGATATTTAGTCCAAAGCATCTAAATTAACAGAAGATATCTCATATACTAGTCTCACACACGTTATCTTTCTCATTCTTTTGCCCACGTGGTACTGATTCCTTCATGAATTTTTTTTCATAGAATAAAGGTAATAATAATGGCTAATATCTATTAAGTGTTTATTATGTGTTGGGTATGACACTAAGTATTTTACACATATGGTCACATTGAACATTCGCTACCTTGTAAGGTTAGCTTGCTATTACTATTCTCATTTTGCAAATAAGTAAATTAAGGCTCATTCCAAATCGAAGAGGGGAAAGGCTCCTATTTTACAAGCACTTCTGAGTGCTCTACCTCTAATCCTTTTTGAAAACAGACTGAAAACAAATCCATAAACAATACAAAAATAATCTACATCAGAGTCAAAGTGTATATCAGGCTTTTTAGTATATGCTTTAACAGACAAGTACAATATGTAAACCCATGTAATAAAAGGCTGATTTACAATTGTGTTCTAATTTTTCTTTCCTTATTTACTAACACCTATGACTCCAGAGACTTCCGTACTAACAGACACAACAAAAATTGTGTAACTTCAGAAATGCTGAATAGGAGGATCTTATAAATAGTAATTGGTTTGAAGCAGAAACTAAAGAACTTGTCTTGAAGATGTATCTACATATGAATCACACAGTAAGCACACTGTTTTTTTCTTTGCGTGTATGTTGATTTGGACTGATTTTTGGTGGTGATAAAAATTATGGGAGGTGCTAACAGATTACAAGGAGGTAGAGATTAAGGCCCTCTAAGTCACCCACACTGAGCTTCAGCAGAAAGAGTTCATTAGGAAGTACAAATTATAGCCTAAAACATTTCTGGGTGAAATTAGTCATACAAAAAAATGACCAAAAGTAAATAAATACTAAATGGTTCTGGAACTGCTGATTAGCCATAGCCTTAATTCTTCCTTCACTCCTATTTTGGGATGCTGATGTGATCTCTGCCACATATTTATATGTATTAAGCTCTATGTCTACAATATCTATCCCGTTGCAGAAATGTAATGCTCCTAAACCAGTTTTACCTATAGTTGCTCTGTATTATGTGTAATATCCATTAAAGCTTCATCTTATTCTCAGAATTTTAAAATGTTCTTGCTTGTTTTTTCATCCATATGATCTTTAAGTAATTTTTTTCAAATTTATTTCTGACCCCATCCTCACCTTCCAATAAAAAGATCACTAAAATTTGTATATTGTAATCTCAGAAACTTTGAGTTTTTCTAGATATAAAAACCTCATTATTTATAAACATAATTCTGTCTTTTCAATATTCATTACTTTTTTTTCATAGCTTAGTACCTTGCATGAACTTAAGTCAATCTAGCCTTGAACTTCAGTATTTTTGTTTCTAGAATCTACATTACACTGTTGGTATATCTGAAGACAGCAAAACTCCAAGCCCTTCTTCACTTGAAATGCTATCATGCCCAATCTCTCATATTCTATATCTGTGTACCAAATTATTTTTTGTAAAACAAATATAAGACTTTGCTTTCTTCCTACTTGGTTACTTCGACAGCCTTTCCAAAGTAGTAACACTAAGTTTGTTACACTGACTCTAAATCTTTGTTTCCTTGAGGGACTAAAAGTGAAGAAACATTTCCAAGAAAAAAAGGGAACAAGAATTCTTCATACCTTGCCCCCATTTTGCGGTTGAATTGTAACAAAGCTTGTAAAAAGACAGCCAATGGACAAAAGCAAAGTTTCAAGGCCTCAGTTGTAGCTTCTTGAACCAAAGATGACCAGTGATCATTGGAAATATTAGCCTGTAAAAATATAAGACATATATTAAATCGAGACTTTCAACATGTTTATCTTAAATGAATGAAATTCAACACTCATTTATTAAGTGCCTACTTGTCCAAGTCACCATGTACATGCTACAGGGGCCATGGTTCTACAAAATGATTATGATCTGATTCCTGCCCTTAAAGAGCTACAGAACAGGGCAGACTGGAAAAAAGGAAGGTTTCAAAGAGGAATATTACTTAAAAAACACTAAAATATTTCTTAAAAGAAAATGCATTATTCTACTATATAGGTGAATAAAATCTATCAGTCACTAAGCCTCTGGGATCTAACAAATATAAAAAACTCAATTTAACATGACTCTTTAATTGGTAGTGATAAAGTCCCACATTTCAAAAATTATCTAAGGAGAAAGAGAAGGCTGAAATTAAATATTTTAATAAAATCCCAAAATAGAAAAAAGGTACAAAGCAGATCACAGATAAATGAAACTCATCAATACTGAGAACTTTTTAAAGAATTTCACTTTATAAGGAAAATGTTAAGGTATCTACACATCACTTATGTTGCAAACTTTAGTTTTTTACAATATGTACTGACTCAGAAATAACAGATAAGTGTGTTCTAAAGAACAGTAACGTGAAGATAAAACGGTGAACAGTCTGCTGAATTATGTTAGAAGAAAAAATGCACTTAAAATCTTTCATTAAAAACCTCAAACGTTTGGGCGCCTGGGTGGCTCAGTTGGTTAAGTGACTGCCTTCGGCTCAGGTCATGATCCTGGAGTCCCGGGATCGAGTCCTGCATCGGGCTCCCTGCTCAGCAGGGAGTCTGCTTCTCCCTCTGACCCTCCTCCCTCTCATGTTCTCTGTCTCTCATTCTCTCTCTCGCAAATAAATAAAATCTTAAAAAAAAAAAAAAAAAAACCCTCAAATGTTCATTAAAAACTAAGATTTCATATTTACAGGTATCTAGAGTACACATTTTAATAAAGTCAATAGGATGAGTCCATTTCAAACACTAAATTATAAAAAAAAATGTTAGAGCAATAAACTGAGTGCAGTACAGGCAATACATTATTATGCATGTAATCAAGAAAAAGGAAGCTATAAAGATAATAAATTTGAAAATAAATTGTAAAGCATCTTCTATAAAGATGGAAGCAATGAGACCTTGGGTACATTTGACAAAAAAAATAAGGCAAAGCCCAAAAGTAATAAGACTATTCCTAATACATTTTTATTTTTTATATTACTATTTTTTTAAAGATTTAATTAATTTATTTATTTTAGAGTGGGGGTGGGTGGGAGCAGAGGGAGAGGGAGGGGAAAAGAATGTTAAGCAGACTCTGCGCTAAGCATGGAGCCCGACACAGGGCTCCATCTCATGATACTGAGATCATGACTCCGACACTCAACCAACTGAGTCACCCAGGTGCCTCATTCCTAATAATATTTTTAAGCTCTCACTGGTTGCTTTTATAATATAGTCTCATATAAAATATTCTATAAAGTTAGCTCAAAGATTACTATATAAGGAAAAAGTTTCTATATGTACTGGGTATATTAAACAACAGAATGCACATTTTTGTCTCCCATTGTGTCTTTAAAATTTGTTATATGAGGAAGCACTTTATCTCTGTCCCTGGGTGTATATTACAGTAGGCTCTGTGATTCTGATACCTACTTTTCTTAGAGTCATCACAAACAATCTTAATTAGAATATCTTCTTCCTTTCAATACTTCAACCTTCATTCAAAGGTAGTATTTGCACCCTGTCCCACTACAGTTCCCAGACAGGGTATAGTTACAGATAGCAGCAGATGGCTTGCTCCTCATCCCAACATTTACCTTTTCTTGCCAACTGTAGTTTCAGACAGCTACTGAAATGCCGGAAGTCTGTATTTGACTGGTGCTACTGTACGATGATGCCTTGCTCTCTAGGCCTGATAGGTATTTCAATCTCTTTTTCTCATCCAGGCTTTCCTGGCTTTATCAGAGACTCCCAATTTCATGGGTAGTCTCTTATCTGCAGGACCAGCTATATAATCTGTGGAGCCCAAAGCAAAATAAAAATGCATGGCCCTTTGTTCAAAAATAATTAAGAATTTCAAGATGGTGACTGGAGAGCATTAGACCAAGTGTGGAGCCCTGGGCAACTGCATAGAATACATGCCTGTGAAGCAGTCCTGTTCATCTGCAGCTCCACTAACCTGGACAAATATACTCTATTTCACTTACTCTCCACATCCTCTAAACAATCTGGAAACCTCTAGTTGCCTTTCTGCCGAGATCCCATCACTCCTCTAGGAGGCCCTACTGGATAGGATCTAAGATAACTCCTATGCCAACTCATTTTCACACTGGCACCACTCACTCATTCCAACAAACTCCAGGAGTGCTGCCAAACCCAAGTCACAGCAACTCTCCTTCACTCACTCCATGTTGTACCCAAGCATATACTCCTATCCACCTTTGGGATTCACCTACTGCAGACCACTCTCTGCCAGAGCATGTGCTCATTTTCCAAAACACTCTCTTTTCCTCTGTCCTAACACAGCAGGTGGAGAGCCACAAGCTCCTGAGATTATGTCAGGTACCTGTCCATATGCCTCCAGGACCTCAGAGGCCACACATCAAAACCTCCCTTTCTGAGAGAATTCAGATAGATTCTTTTATTATTATTATTTTTTAAATTAATTAATTAATTTATTTATTCACTCTTCAGCTGTTTATCCCATAATCAGTTACCTTGGAGGATGAAACCCAATTGTGCACAGACTGAAAGCAAAAAATATACACTTTCTCCCTTCCTCACCTTTGTGGGCATCTGTGGGTGGAAATGTGCCATAGAGATGGGGGGAAAACACAATAGCTCTCCCCCCAAAAATTTCTTCATAATCCTTCTCCAACTTCTAATCCTTTTATAGCTTCCTTATAGGTTAGGCTTCTACTCACTTTGGAAGTCTGTACCTTGATCTTATATCTCATTTTGGAATCTGTTATCTCTGAAATCTAGTATTTATTTATTTATTTTTATTTTATTTTTTTTTTAAGATTTTATTTATTTATTTGAGAGAGAGAGAATGAGAGAGAGCAAGCATATGAGAGGGGGGAGGGTCAGAGGGAGAAGCAGGCTCCCCGCCGAGCAGGGAGTCCGATGCGGGACTCGATCCCGGGACTCCAGGATCATGACCTGAGCCGAAGGCAGTCGCTTAACCAACTGAGCCACCCAGGAGCCCTGAAATCTAGTATTTAATATCTTAGCTGAACCTCTCAGTTTAATATCCTATTCATATATTATAGCACACACAGGAGCCTCTCATAAAAGTGTAATTTTACAATCCTCATCCTCTGCACACTGCCAGGTGTTTACCATAGAAACATGCATCTCATATTCTTTTACAACAACTGCTGGGTGTCAAATTAATTATTACAGTAAGAATAATTAGACTCGAGCAGTGTTTTAAAGTTTACAAAGGCATTTGTAAATGTTATTTCATTTGATATTTAACCCTATAAGAAGGCAAAGTAGTATTATTATCTCTACTCTTACAAGGAAAAAGAAAGGCTCTAAACAGCTGAAGTTTTCACAGGTAGTAAATGGTATAACCAGAACCAAAGCCATTAGAGAAAATAATTTTTGTGGCTGTAGTGGGTGGTGGGAGAAGATGGGGTATATATGGGTATTACTAAACTGCAAGCTGATTTCCTCAACTATAAAATAGGATTACTGTGAATATGAAATAAGTTAATATGTATCACACACACAAACACTCAAATAGAATATCATATACACTGTTCAGCAGTTTGCCCCCCAAAGCACACAATTTAAACATTTATCTTAAAGAATTTTCCATACTAGTACCAAAGACTTCTAGATTAATATACCTAACTTTGTATCAAAAAACAGACGTCAAATCAAAAATTACTAGAAGTCCTTCTTACAGAATGTCAAATTTAACTGAGAAATGACTGAAAGGTTAAATTACTGGCACGTTTGTCACAGATGAGTACCTGGGTTAATTCTAATTTATCAACAGGAAACAAGTATGTATATTCTGCCATAATTCAACTTTAAATTGCAATCTTTGTTTTGTTTTTTTCTTCCCCAAACAATGACAATGTTCTGCTGGAATCTATGGATTTATATGACTCTTATTTCCACCAAAAGCCCAAATACAAAGTCTATGAGGAGGCCACACGAGAAGGTGATGAAACAACAGGAACTCAACAGAAAGCACTACCATCTTAAAGAAAAATAAAAGAATCAGTTTTTCATGATCATAATTATAATATGATCTTACCATGCAGGCTTTTAAAGCAAGCAGAGCTAGTCTCAAGAGACTCGACAGCTTCCCACTCCAACTGCCCTGTTGGGATGCTACTTGTAGACTCTTTCTATAACACATCTCTGCAGCACCCATCATTCCTTGGGACTGATATATGTGCGCCAGCCACTGAGGAACAGAAAGAGAACAGAACCAAAAAAATCTTAATTTAGTACATAGTCTGGTACTCTATTTCCAATAAATTCAATACACTTTGATGAAGTTAAATTTTTAATTTAATTTTTTTAAGTTTTGTGCCTCCAAAAATCCAAAATTCACAGGTTAAGAAAGGAGTAGACATCTTGCCCACTCTATCAGCAATAGCTTACTAGCCACACCACTTGAAACTGTTAAAGAGTCTTCCATGATGGCAAGTCAGGAACAAAATCAAAATGGAATGTAAAAACAGATATATCATGTAAATACTGATCAAAAAGAAGTTTGTATAGCTGTATCAACCTCCAACAAAGTATATTTTAAGACAAGAAATATTAAGAGATAAAGGGGTCTGTTTCATAATGAATAAGAATCAATTAATTGGAAGAGATAACACTCCTACATTTGTATTCACCTAATAAAGACACAGAATTTATGAAGCAAAAGTTGACAGAAATGAAAGGAAAAAAAAACACTGAAATGCAGAATCAAAGTTGGAGATTTTAATACACCTATCTCAGCAACGGTAAAAGAAACAGACAAAAAATTCAGTAAGGATATAGAAGATTTAAACATAATCAACTTGACTTACATGATATATTTGGAAGACTATACTCAGCAACTGCAGAATACACATTCAGTGAAAATGTGTATTTTCTAAATCTGACCATATGCTGGGTCACATTTCAAAGAACTGAAATTATATAGTCTACTCTGATTAAGTGAAATTAAACTAAAAATCATTAAGAGATAACTGAAAAAAAAATCATCCTCTCCCATATTAGAAATTTTACAACATGCTTCAGAAAAAAACATGGATCAGGGTGCCTGGGTGGCTCAGTTGGTTAAGTGTCCAACTCCTGATTTCAGCTCAGATCATGATCTCAGGGTTGTGCTAAAGATTCTCTCTCTCCCTCCCTCTCCCTGCATTCCATTCGCTCTCACTCGTGCACACACTCTCTCTCTTAAAAAAACAACAACAAAAAACCACCCCTCCCCCCAAAATGAAAAAAAAACAACAAACAGAAAAGACCTACATGGATCAAAGAAGAAATCCCAATGGAAATCAGAAAACATTTTCAAATGAATGATAATGAAAGCACTACATAAAATCTTGGGGGATGCATATACTGGAGAAAGACGGAAAATCTATGCTATAAGTTTCTATCTCAAGAAGCTAGGGGAAAAAAAATCTAAATCCAAAGAAAGCAAAAATAACATAGAAAAGAAGTCAATAACATGTAAAGAAAGTATAATGAAAAACAAAACAAAAAGTTGGTTCTTTGAAAAATTAATAAAACTGCTTATTATCAAGAAAACAATTTAGAAAACACAAATTACCAATATAAGAATGAAAAAAGAAAAAGCATTACAGATTTTCCAAACATTACAAAGAAGGTATCATGAACAACTCTATGCCGATAAATCTGAAATTGAGATGTGCTGGACAAATTCCCTGTAGTTCAACAATGCTAAAAAAAGAGGAAATCTTAAAAAAAACCTTTCCCATAAAGAAAATTCTTGGCCCAGGGGCACCTGGGTGGCTCAGTCGGTTAAGCGTCTGCCTTCGGCTCAGGTCATGATCCCAGGGTCCTGGGATCGAGCCCCGCATCGGGCTCCCTGCTCAGTGGGGAGCCTGCTTCTCCCTCTCCTCCCAGCTCAGTGTTCTCACTCGCTATCTCTGTCTCTGGCTCTCAAATAAATAAATAAAATCTTTAAAAAAAAAGAAAATTCTTGGCCCAAATAGCTTCAATGATGAATTCTTCTAAACATTAAAGAAATAAATGTCACTCTCACACAAACTCTTTAAGAAAATAAAGAAAAGGAAAATTAATAACATAGATAATAAAACCTAACACAGACCTTATGAGAATGAAAAATTACAAGCCTTTCTCTCATGAATATAGGTATTAAAAATTCTTTCAACAGTCATTAGCCAAGTGACTCCAGCAATATATATAAAAGGAATAATACATCATAACCAAGTAGGATTTCTTCTAAGAATGCAAGGTTAGTGTAGCATTTGAAAATCAATGCAGTACACTTCATTAACAGAATAATTAAAAAAGAGCCATTCTAATAGATGATCCCCCAAAAGATCTGTTAAAACTCAACATCCATTCATGATAGAAAACAAATCTCTTTTACAAATTTAGAATAGAAGAAAACTTCCTTAATCTGATAAATATATATCAGGTAAAACCTATAGCAAAAATCATATTAATTATAAATAGTAAATGCTTTCTACGTTAGGTTGAGAATAAGAACGTTCACTTGTCTAACCACCACTTCTATTTAACACTGTATTCAAGGTTCTAAATAGTGCAATATGGCAAAAAAAAAAAATCAATACACAAATATTGGAAAGAAAAAGTAAAACTTTATTATTCACAAATGAAATAACTGTGTATACAGAAAACCTAAAATCATTTCAAAAAAAATAAGTGAATTCAGCAAGGTTGTTGCGGGTCAACATATAAATATCAACTGCATTTCTAAGCATTTGGAGCAAGCATACAAGAAAAAATTACCATTTGTAATCAAACAAAAAATATCAACTAACTACTAATAAATTTAACATAAAAATGTAAAAGACCTCTACAATGAAAACTGTAAAACACCACTGAGAGAAATTTAGAACCCAAATAATTTGAGGAAAATACCACATTTGTGGATAGAGAAATTCAGTAGTATTACTTTATCAATCCTCCCCAAATTAAACTACAGATTCATGCAATTCCAATCAAGATCCTAGCAGGGCTTTTGTTTGTGGGGGAAGGAAGCAGGATAATTGACAATCATATATAATTGCAAAAAGCCTAAAATGACTTTAGACACATGAAAGAGAACAAAAAAAGTCAGAGGTCTTAATATTACCACCACACATAAAAACTAATTATAAAGCTATAAGCAAGAATAAACAGATAATGGAAAAGAAGAGGGAGCCCTATAAGACCTACAGATACAGTCACCTGATTTATGACAAAAGCATCACTACAGTTCAGTGGGGACAGAATGGTCTTTTCAAGGAATGATGCTGGGACAATGTGATACACATAAGAAAGGAATGAACCTGGATCCTGCAACATTAACAAAAATCAACACTGAATGAATCATATACCTAACATGTGAAAGGTAAAACAAAAATTTCTTTTTTTTTTTTTTTTTTTAAAGATTTTATTTATTTGACAGAGAGAGACACAGCGAGAGAGGGAACACAAGCAGGGAGAGTGTGAAATGGAGAAGCAGGCTTCCCGCCGAGCAGGGAGCCCAATGTGGGGCTCGATCTCAGAACCCTGAGATCATGACCTGAGCAGACACTTAACGACTGAGCCACTCAGGTGCCCCAAAACAAAAATTTCTAAAGGAAAACAGAAAAATATCTTCAGGCGCTTAAAGTAAGCAAAGCATTCTTAAATAGAACATTTCAATAAAGCATTAACCATTACAAAATGGTAAGTCAGACTTCATTAAAATTAAGAACTATTCACCAAAGAATAATATTAACAGAGTGCTAAGCCAAGGTACAGACATGAGAAAATATGTGCAATACAAATACCCAAAATGTGCTTCAATCCAGAAAATATAATGAATTTTAAAAATCAGTAAAAAAACAAAACAAAACAAAACAGCCCATGAAAAATAAAAGGCACTTTATAAAGAGGATATCCAAAGGTTCAATAAGCATATGAAAAGTGGCTCAACATCATTAGTCAGGTAAATTCAAGTTAAAACTACCACAGGATACTATTACCTACCTATCTACTGAAAAGGGAAATATTAACCACATCTAGCAATATCAGCAATTGGAATGCTCAAAATTTACTGGTGGGAACATCAAATGGACAACCATTTTAGAAGACTGTCTGACAGGATCTACTAGAGTAAACATACATATCCCTTATTACCCACTGAAAGACATAGGTAAGGACGGACACAGCAGCATTACTCATGATAGCCAAAACCTAGAAATAATCCAAATACCATCAAGTGTATATTCATAAGATGAAATGGAAAAATTATGGCTACATGAAACAACTAAATGAGTCCCGCACACAACGCTGAATGAAAGTACCAGATACAAAAGAACAGTCCGTTTACATGATGTTCAAAAACAGGCAAAACTAGAAAGAAGTGACAGAAGTCAGAATAGTGCTTCTCCTTTTTATCTGAAGTAGGGAGAAATCAAAGAGAAAGTCATGGGGAGGCAACTAGGTTACTGGCAATGTTCTGTATCTTGGTATAGGTGACAGCTAAAAAGGCATATATGTAAGTAAAAATGTAATGAATGGTATTTTTAAGACTTTTATACTCTATCCTTTGTGAATTATATACTATGAAAGAAAACACACGCTATCTCTTAAGACTCTACTTCCTATAAAGTTTATCTTTTATTTTTCCCTTTTAGTTTGACAAGGTATTTTTCTTCTTGATGAAGAATATGAAATCATCAGTATCCATTTGACCTTAGAATTAAATTATCTTAACTCTCATATGGCAAACTTCAAGAAAGGGGATAAAAAGCACCATCTTTCTCCAATGATTACAAGCAAAAAGCAGGCTTAGCTTGCATAATCCAACTACTTTATGCCACTAGATAATCTTTTTAAGCAGGAACATCAAAAAGTTGTTATAATAAAAGATCAAAATGAAGAAAAAATTATAGTAAAATAAGCTTCTGTTAAATCGACATCAAAAAGCCCCTTTGACACTTTCTCTGGAGCACAGAGGAAACTATAGTAAACTGAATACAGTAATTACATGTTTTTCTGTGTTTTAACATCAATAAGAATAAAGTACATGGTGATCACTACATGTTTGTCATTGCAGATAACCAGAGCCAGCTAAAAGGACATTCTGTTGATTCAGGCATCAGTAACTATTTCAAAAAAACACTAAATAACCATTAAAATCCTGGAAATGAGTTACCTACGTGGCAGCTAAGAAAAATAAAGAAAAACCACATAAATCCTCTCTACAACAGAGTTAACACCATTATGACAAAATGTTTGAAACACTCTTTAGCTCTCTTACATCAACACCATGTAAAAGACAGTATTCTCAACACTGTTTTAAATCGAGGAAATTTATAATCAACAATTTAAGCTTTGAAGCAGTGTAGTAGCAGATCCTAAATTAGTATTAAACTTCTTCAGTCTCCCTAATCACAATACAACATATTTTAAATCTTGAAAATGAAAGATACATGGTGAGTTTAAAGACAAGACAAATAAAATGGAGCTTAACCCCTGCCTTCATCTAGTATAATGAAGGATTCTAATTCAGGACTCATGTAAGAAAGGAGAGAATTTACCTGCCAAGCTGGAACAGAAGTTGAGTTGGACATGACTGTTTTTTGCAGCTCTTCAAGGACAGCATCTGGGAGAGGGTTTTGTGACTCCAGGAGTGGTTTACACTGAACTTGTCTCAAAAGTAAGATAATAGCTGGCTGATCAGGGTTACTTTTTAAATTCTAAAAATTAAACCCCAAATAGAAATACATCAAATAGATTCTTGAATGTTAAGTGGCAATTAAGTATTCCCCATGTTGGAAAAAAAAAATCTGAATTTAACCTTTTCTTAATAAAATACAAAGAACTGCAAAAGTAAAATAAATAAAACAATGAACATCTTGAGAATATCAAACTCCACATTTAAATTAAAATTGATAATACTATTATTGTAGTTTTTAATTAATTAATTCATTCATTTATTTTAGTTTGTCCCTTTGACTTGTTTTATTCTTAGGTGATATCCTGAAAAACTTAAGTTCTGAATGTAAATAGGTGAATTCAGAAGACATAAAATTAACAGTGAAGGCTAACACTATTCCTTATCAGAAGAAACTATACAGGAAGAGCTATAAACCATAGTTTTGGTTTTTTTTCCTTTTTCAATCTCTTCACAAAGATATTCATTAGATGTCCTTCTCTCTAGGCACAGACTTCCTAAACACTGTAAGAGAAATGACCCATTTACCCATTTCCCTAAGCCATTATTTATACACATACACATATAGAATTACATATATGCATATGTATCTCCTCCTATGTATGTATATATATATATATATGTATATACATATATATATATCTCGAAGAAGTTTAAGAAAGTTCTCTAAACAAGTCTTCCACTGTTTTAAACATTTCTTTCTTTATTGCTGGTCCCTCAATAACATACTTTATTTTTTTAATTAAGTCATAGTCTTAAATATATGTGATTGCTTTCTTCTAAGAAATTGGCACAAAAAAAATGGTCAGGTTCATAAAAGTATCCCTTATTCTGTCAGAGAGAGCATAGCAACTGTCAGTTGCTTATTAAACACTCACTGCATAATACTAATCTGTCCTGAATTTAGATGGAATTTCTTAGATAAGAGAGAAAATTCATTACTCTGCTTTTCAGAGAATTCAAACACCAAAGGGATCTTCAAGGATCCATTCTTCCTTCTCTGTAAAATTCATCTCCTCCCACACCCCCTTGCCCCCCCCCCAAAAAATTTCTAGAAAGAAAATACAATCTCGACTTGGTAAGCATTTATGAAAAAAGATGCTTTCAGAAGAAGTAATGTTTAAAACCCACATTATCCATTCAATTATTTCTGAGTAAGTTTATGAAACTGATTCATTCACTGAATACATATTTATTGAGCCCCTACTATGTGTTAGGCAAGGTGCTAAGGATTTACACATAGAGCCTACAATCCAGGTATGTACAAGGTAACTACTAAGTAGCTCCAGTTGCCCACTTACTCCTCATTGTCTTTCTATGTGGTTCAGAGCTTTAGAGATGCCAGAAAATACAGCATTCTGAAGGTAGTAACCAGAAATCAAAAGGAAATACGGCCTCCATAACGGTATTCTCCCCAACAAAGACCTATTAAGTCCTTGAGTCCTAGAGTCAGACAAATGTGAGTTCAAATGGCAACTCAATCATTTTCTAGCTGTGAACTCCTGTGCAAATTACTTACCCTCTCTAAGCCTTAGTTTACTCATTTATAAAAAGGGGATAATAGTATTTATGCCATATATTCTTGGGAAGTTCAAATACAAACTGCTAAGTGTACTGACAGGCTTATAGGAAGTACTCAATAAATGCTGGGTGGTATCATCATCATCACTATCATCACCACCACCATCATATGCCCTTTAAATACTGTGCATTCCATGTTTAATGTTATCTTCTAAGTAAGATAAGAATCCATAAGTCTCAATGCTCAATTTCATAATAATACCTTTGTGCAGAGGGCTTCAGCTTCAGATATTCTTCCTGTGTCTATTAGACCAGTGACAGCTTGGGAGAGAGACCACTTTTCAAGAGATTGGTTATAATCCTTAAGGAATTCTTTGTCTTTAACTGTTAACAAAAATGTTAATGTTACTTTCTTCTGCAATTTATAATGTGTTCTCAGAGGAGTAATCAGTTGCTAAGAAGTATTACAATTAGACATATACGATTTTTAAAACTTAAATGTATTATAGGAATACCACAGGCCATTCTAGTAAGGAATACCACAGACCATTCTAGTATGTGCCAGGTTTCTGAAAAGTTTCACGGCTGGAATATTTGTGGTTGAATAACTTAAAACTTTATAGACTTGTGATTTACATAAAAAATCACTTTATCTACAGTAAAACTAAAAATAATTCATTGAAAAAATTAAATACTGTGACATACTGACATACGATAAATTACACATATGCACATATTCAAACTCTACAACCTGAAGACTTGACATGAGCATATATCTATGAACCATCACTACCATCAAGATAATGAACATATTCATCATCATGAAGATTTTCACCCTACCCCTTTGTAATCACTTCTGTCCCCAACATACCTCTCCTCTTACTGTCTGTCCCAGGCAACCACTAATTATTTTCAGACACAATGGATCATTTTGCATTTTCTAAAATTTCACATAAACGGAATCATAAAGTATAGTATATAGTTTTGTCTAGCACCTTTACAACTATAAACATGGTAAATTACATTTCCAGATGTAAAGCGACTTAACATTCCTAGGATAAACCCACTTGATCATGATGTATTGTTACCTTTTTTATGTGTTGTTGGATTTGAATTGCTATAGTTTATTATGAATTTCTGCATTTGTAGTTCCACAGTATTCCTGTTAAAAGTCTTTGCCTGGTTTTGGTGACAGGATAATGCTGGCCTCAGAGAAGAAGAATACCAACTTTTCTATTTTCAGGAAGGGTTTGTATAGAACCGGTATTATTTCTTCCTTAAATGTTTGGGAGAATTCCTCAATGAAGCCATCTGGTCCTGGAGTTTTCTTTGTGGGAAGATTTTTAACTATAAATTCAGTGTCTTTAACAGATACAAAGCTGTTTAGTTTATCTACTTCTTCTTAAGTGAGCTTTGTGTCTTTTAAGGAATTTGTCCATTTCATCCAAATTGCCAAATTTAATAGTGTAAACTGTTCCCAAGGTCCTCTGATTAGCCTTTAAATAGCTATACAGATGTACCCTCTTTCATTCCTGATGTCTGGCTAGAGGCTTATCAATTCTACTGATCTTCTCAAAGAACTAGTTTTCACTTTTGTTGATTTTGTTTTCTATTTCACTGATCGCTACCTTTTATTACTTCTTTTCCTCTGCTTACTTTGAGTATAAGTTCTTCTTCCCTTTTCTAGTTCTTAAGGAGAAGCCGAGATCACTGATTTGAAAGCTTTCTTTTCCAATGTAGACATTTGATGCTATAAATTTCCTGTAAGCAGTGCTTTAATAGCACTGTAGAACTTTGAAATGTTTTTTTTTTTCCTTGTCATTCAGTTCAAAATATTTTCTAACTTCCCTTCTGGCTTATTCTCTGAACTGGATTATTTAGAAGTATGTTATTTAGTTTCTAAATATTTGGGAATTTTCCAGACATTTTTCTGTTACTGGTTTTTAACTTAATTCTATTATATTAAGACAATATGCTTTATATATTATTTGAAGCCTTTTAAATTTATTTCGAACATTTTATGGCCCATAAGATATGTAGGTAGATGTTCTGTGTTCACTTGACAATGCTGTTATAAAGAAGTATTCCATAAATGCCAATTAGGTCAATTTAGTTGACAGTGTTGTTCAAGTCTTTATTATATCTTTACTGATTTTTTTGTTCAGTTGTTCTGTCAATTATCGAAAGAAGAGTACTAAATCTCTAACTATGTAATTGTGGATTTGTCTGTCCCTCCTTTCAATTCTGTAAGTTTTTGCTTCATACATTTTCCCACAAGCTTCTTTTTTTCTACCTATTTTATTTTGAAATACAATGCAGACTGTATGTGTTTTGAAGCTCTGTTACTTAGTGCCTAAAGGCTTAGCACTGTTATGTCCTCTCGATGAATTGATTCCATTATGAAATGACATTCCTTATCATCAGCAATACCCTTTGCTCTAAAATCCAGTTTGTCTGAAATTAGCATTGCCACTCCAATTTTCTTTTGATTAGTGTTGGCATGGTATACGTTTTTCCAACCTTTTACTTTTTAGGCTATTTTTGTCTTTATATTTAAATATACATTTATATTTCATCTATGTTTCTTTTAGGCATATATAGTTGGCTCTTGCTTTTTTATTCAATCTGACAGTTTCTGCCTTTTAACTGGGGTGTTTAGACCATTTAACTTGACTATTGACGTGGTTGGGCTTAACTCCAATGTGTTACTTGTTTTCTGTTTGTCTTATCTAAGTCTTTGTTCCCTTTCCTCATCTTTGAATTATTTTTTTACAATTTCCTTTTATCTACCTTGGTGGCTTATTAGCTATAACTTTATTTATTTAGTATCTACTTTACATTTTTAAGTATTCATCTTTAACCTGCCACAGTCTACCTTTAAGTAATATTATACCACTTCACTTACAGTATAAAAATTTTACAACAGAATATTTCTGTTTCCCCTCCTGTTCTTTGTGCTATTGTTGTAATATGTGCTTTAAAGAGTCAATTACATTTTAAAGAGATTTCTGGCGTGTCATCTGTGGATCTGTTTCTATTGATTATCTCATTATGGTGGTACTTTTCTACCTCTTTGCATGCCTATTAAGTTTTAACTGGATACCAGACATTGTAAATTTTACCTTGTTGAATGCTGAATATTTTTGTATTCCTGTAATGTTCTTGAGCTTTGTTCTGTAGGCAGTTAAGCCTCTAGAAAATGATTTCATCTTTTCAAGGATTGTTTTTAAGCTTTGTCAGATGAGATCATTCAGCCTTTAGTGTAGAGCTAATTATGCCCACTACCTTCTTGCAATATCCTTCTGAGTACTTTACACTGAATTCATTATGTATAAAATGTTTTTCTAAACTTACTTGAAGCAGAAACAGCAGATAACAGTGCCAAGTACAAATCCATTCTCTTTGGCTGAGTGTTGTTCACTAGAGCCAGTTTATCATCAGCATGACAGGCTGCCATTAGCCCAGCCCAGACAGCAGGATCACCTAAACATAAGGAATATAGTTAGAAGACTTGTTGATATCAACATGTTGCTGAAAAACTATCAAAAATGAGAGTAAGAGTTTATAAATACCAAAAAATTAAGTTAAAAATAAATTGTATCTCTAGAAAAAATCATTTTCTTAAACGAAACTAATTTATACTTCTTTTCAGAAGACACATTACTATATTCATCCTTCAAGATTTGCCTTTTTCTCAAAATACTGCAGAGGATAAGAAATACCCTATTAAGTTCTTCCATGGCTGGTTAGCTCAGTTGCCTAGAGTACTGTGCTACTGTGGAAAAGTCGATTATATTCACTTTCATCGGACACCAAGGGCAAGTCTCAAGGAGACAGAGTCATCATTCAAACCCTGTATTAAAGGTTCAATCATAGGAAAAGCAAGATAATACTATTTCTCAGTTTTTAAGAAAATTTCGAGCCAAAGGAAAAGCTCAAGACAACTCCATTTACCTATGTTCTAACAGCAAAGCATGAAAGTCATTTTATCATTCCAAGTAAAGCAATTCTATGATTATATATATCCCTTCATTGATTTGATCTTTCCTTCTTTCCTTCACACCTTGACAGCAGCTTCAGGGGAGAGGGGGAAGCAGTGGACTGAGGTGGTAATGATAAAGATTATGCATATAGAGGCCTCTTTTTTAAAAAGGTAGTTGTAAAAAGAAGGTGAAAAAGAATTTAGAAATTAGAAGATTTTTATTTTTTGGTCTTCTGTAAATCATATTTTGCAGGTTAATATTTGCATGGTCAATATCTTAGGCCTGCTATGCTTAAAAAAACAAATAATTTTGGGGTCCCTGGATGGTTCAGTTGGTGGAGCATACAACTCTTGATCTCAAGGTTGGGAGTTTGAGCCCCACATTGGGTGTAGAGATTACCTAAAAATAAAATCTTCCAGGGCGCCTGGGTGGCTCAGTCTGTTGGGCGACTGCCTTCGGCTCAGGCCATGATCCTGGAGTTCCGGGATTGAGTCCTGCATCGGGCTCCCTGCTCAGCAGGGAGTCTGTTTCTCCCTCTGACCCTCCCCCCTCTCATGCTCTATCTCATTCTTTCTCTCAAAAAAAAAAATCTTTAAAAAAAAATTAAATCTTCCCAAAAAAACCCCCAAACAAACAAAAAGACAATTTTAAAATCCCACAGGGATGCTAGTTAACAATATAGTCATTTATTTTATTTTATTTTTTTAAGATTTTATTTATTTATTTGACAGAGAGATGGAGAGAGCAGGGCAGGGGGAGCTGCAGGCAGAGGGAGAAGCAGACTCTGTGCTGAGCAGGGAGCCCGATGTGGGGCTCAATCCCAGGACCCACCTGAGCCAAAGGCAGACACTTAACCAACTGAGCCACCCAGGTGCCCCAACAATATAGTCATTTAAACAAAAATTTTAGCTTAAGTTTTATATTTTTTCTTATCTAATTGTTCCCTGCAATATATATCCTCTGTCAAATGTCTGAAATGTATGTCTACTTCACTTAGAGGATCGGTATTACTGCTAATAGTACAGGAATCATTAGAAACCTTAGGCAGATAAAAAAAATTTTACAAAAAAATTAAATGCCTATCTCCATATTATACAATAATTTCTGCCCAAGACAATGACTACCTTATTTCAAACAACAAAAGACATAATCACACTCCAGAATAAGGAAATGGGAACCATTCCTTAGAATTCCTGAGATCTGATTATTGTATAATGAAAGACACGTGACTGTTTTAGACCCTGGTTTCAGCTCTAACAATGCCATGGATTAAATGTGTGCCAGCTTTCCCTTTGGGACTCATTTTTCTATAAAACAAGGCAAGTGAACTAGATGATGGCGCAGGTGTCATCAAGCCTAAAACCCAAAATTCCAAATGAAGTGGACTCAGTTTCTGAGTATGAACTTATTTCTAAGATTAAGTGAAGAACTCCTTTAGGGATTTTTGGGTATAGTTTTAATTTCAGGAGGGAGGAAATGGATATCAGCTGGCAGTAATTTCTTCTGTCACAATTCAAAAGAATTACTGCTTTCATTAACTCTTCCATAAATAATCAGCAACTCAAATTCCCTATGAAACCAAGTGATAATATAAATATATGTATATACTATGAACCTAAAATTTTTTAAATATAATTTGCTAAAAATACCTTTTAATATCACAGAAGCATTGACCTAGCAGAAATTGGATTTTTTTTTATTTAATTCTAAATTCTTGGGATTATATTTAAATTTCTGAAAAGACTCCTTTGAATATCATATATCAAAACTATACTTTGATACAGTTCTACAAGTTTACAAGGATAAAAATCTGCAAGGATTAGGTATATAGCTACTATACATAACTACAATTATATTTACTTTCACTGGACTCCAAAAACAAATCTCACAGAGGCACTCATCTTCATTACTCAGTCCCCTTTTCAAGCATCTTATATGATGATTCTAATTCCTTGAGTATGTATTTCTCTCCATATAATATGGGAAAATAAGAAGATCATTACAGAAGACCTTATCTGGGCAATCTCACCTTTCTAAAGTTTATGCCACTCACACAATCAAAAGCTAACAGATCTTTTATCATTCTATATCCATGGTAAAAATCCTCGAGAGTAATTCTATCTAATACCATCTTGAACTAACCTCTAAAAATCAAAAACTTATCCAATGTGTAACAAAGACAATTCCAAATGTTTAGGGTCTCTTTTTGTTCTATTACATAAATGAAACAAAGAATAAACAACAAGATGTTGGTCTGTTTACTTGTTTTATAAAATAATCTCTGATTTATTAAATATTTTGTGGTTTAGTTAGGATCTTTACAATTTACTCTGAAGAGAACATTGGACTTATTTTGTACAATTTGTTTCCTAACAGTCCCTAGCCAAAAACAAAAGTTTTCTGATTTAACAAATGTTTGAAGTAGTCTGCAGGAAAAAAAATATTTAATTCTGTATCTCGTATTAAAAATACTATTCTGTAAAAATACACACTGATAGGTATTCCAGTCCTCTAGCAATGATAATGGAAGTATACTGATGTGGTCATAGGTACTTCCTCAGTGATCAATGTGATCAAAGACACAAAGAAGGGCTAGCTCAGGTGAGGCCATCACCTTGACATTCCAACAGTTACTCCAGAAAACATATCTCCACTCTTTAAGGAGCTAACTACCCATAAAAATAACTAAAATAACTAAATATGTTCATTAAATAATTTAGTAGCTATAGGTAAACCTCAGTGAAGCAGACTATGGAAAACAAAAATAAAACTACTTCTTGAAAATACACAATTCAGAGTTTCAATAAAGAGTAATAAAGTATCTTTATGCAGATACTTTATTAAGTATAAGCAGGCTGAAAGAAGCAGCCTGCTTCAAGAATTATCTCTTAATTATCAGCAGTCAAATGCAAGATAATCAAATAATATGCAGAAGTTAGAATATTTTCTTAAAATTCCTTTACTTCATGAAATGCAAACTCTGTGCCTATAGGTCACAAATGCAAGACCAGAAGAATCTGAATTAATGAAATGGATTATATTATATTCACCTGGAGAAAGAAGAGCTGCTTTCTGAATGGTCTTTAGTGCAATATTTTTTTCAGTTTCTGAACTGCTTCCCATAGCTAACTGATTTACTGCAGTGTACAATAATGCCTTCTGCATAAAAGAAAAAGAGTGTTAGCCAATTATCTTTATAGCTCCATGACTTTCAAACTGACTAAAAAAAGGACCATATCAGGTATGATATAACTTCCTAAACCTAGGAAGAAAAATTATTTTATTGTTTCATCAATAATATTATTTAACAAGTAGGAAATTTCCTTTGTACTGGAGAAACTAACCTTTCCATGATTTGAGTCCAAAATATGAGCCACATTTCCTGCTATAGCACCTCCCTATAATAGAAAATATTTAGATAAATGTATAAACTTTCACAAATAAAAATTAACACTGATAAAAATCTTTCCACCACATTATTTGAAAAGTTCAGTTCTATCACATTCACAACTTCCAAATTCCTGAAGTATAAAATGATTTCTGCTTTAAGAGGTGTTTAGTATTTTGTTAAGTTTAGTATTTTTATAAAAAATCTTTTCTACTACAATCATTTCAACTCTACTCTTTTAAAATATTCATTAATGGTGCAAAAGTTACACAATTTTACACCAAACACAAGTACATATTTCCTAACAATATAAAAGAATGTAAAAGAAAGACTGAAAGAGAAAGAGAAGCAGAATCCCCAAATTTATTTTAGGATTAACATGGTTTACTCCATGAAAATATGGTATTTTAAAAATTTCTGTAGTTCCTAGTAAAATGAATAGCCAGAGCACCTTGAAGCAAATCACTGCTTCAATAATCAACTCAAAACTGAAAACGAAAAAAATATATACATCATAATTTTTGTAAAGTAAGTTTGAAATCCTTAATTTTTAAATTCAGTTAGACATTTTACCTGGAAAAGAAAGTGAATTATGAGAATGATTTCATTTTAATTCAGAAGTATACTAGTCTCCTAATTTTATACTGGAACTGTATCAGAAATGTTTTGTACATCATATTTAGCATATAAAGAATGCTAAAAAGTAACCTTTAAAAATATGTTAATATAAAACAAATAGAAGATGGATTAAAAAGAAAACAGAAAATTTGGCAGAGTAGAAGGAGGATTCAGGAGTTAGATCTGGGATGATTTATCACCACAAATACTAACTGTGGTTTTGCACAAGTTATTTATTCTCTATGTCTCAAGTGTTCTCTATAAAATGGACATTAATTGCAGCTACTTCATGTGGTTGTTGGGATTAAATGACAAAATATATACAATAGTTGGCACATAAGTACTTCATTCTAGTATCTAATAATGATGCTCTTCTAGGTTCTTTGAAATACCATGTGCAAAAATGAGTAGGAATAACAAAATCAGACCCACAGAGACTTCAGACAGTGGAATTATTAGATATAATAAGTGTTCAAAACATAATTAGCTACTACCATTATGTTTACCCACTAATTAAGCAACTATGAAAGGACATAGTAACCACAGAAATTAACAAAATACTTTACAGACCTCTAAAAATATCTGGCCATTATGAACGAAAATATATAATCCCTTTTATAGAACATCAATGACTTCATATTGAGATTCACATTTTTAGATTTTAGACATTAGCAATGTTCTAGTTCTTATTTTCTTATCTTTGAAGAGCTTTTAAATAAAAATATCTTTTGGGATCCAAAAACACAACAGTTACTTCTTCCTAAATGGCAACATTATAAACATAACCTAATCACACAGCCATTAACATAATCTGTATGTATTAAAAAAAAAAGTCTACCTACTTCTTTGTATCTTTCATAATGCCCAGAACAGTACAATAGTACATGAAAGAAACTCGGTGTACTACTTATCAAATGACTAATGGAAAATCTGGTTAAATAACAGAACTCCTTTGCTATATTAGTTATTTCCCAGAATGATAATGCTAATACTCTAAAAACGATATTACTGACTACATCACAAGTTATTTTATCTTTTTGCCAGAATTTAGAACATTACTCACCTTTGCACTTCGGTGAGTATACTGAGCAACTGCTCGGGACAACAGAGACCAAAGAGCAGGATCAGCTGGGTTACTATAGAGATCATCAAAAGCAAAAGGCTTAGAGATGGGAGTCACTTTAAACCACGAAAAGTAAAAACAACCAACATTTTATTTAGAACCTAAGTTCAAAATCTTGTATACATCTAAAACAATATATTAATTATCTATGTGTGAATGAAAGTGCCTTAATTTTCAGCAAACATATCTTCTATATACACCAAGAGTCCTTATGAAAATAAGAAGGAAAAATCAGCAATATGATAATTATAAAGTCTAATCTAATTAATTAAGATCTAATTAAGAAAAGCTAAGGAAATTTAATATGTTGTGTTCAAGGAAAACACAGAGATGAAAATTGCAAAAGGAAAATAAACTTCACGTAGAACACTTAACTGCTGGGGCGCCTGAGTGGCTCAGCTGGTTAAGTGTCTGACTCTTGGTTTTGGCTCAGTTCGTAATCTCAGGGTCATTTGATCGAGCCCCGCATGGGGCTCCATGCTTAGCACAGAGTCTGCTTGAGTTTCTCTCCCGCTGCCCGTCCCACCATTCATGCATGCATGCACTCTCTAAAAAAATAAATCTTAAAAAAAACCACTTTACTGCTGAAAATAAAACAAATAACCACTACTGCTAGTAGTAAGAGCTTTCTATTTTCTAAATTTTGAAGACATTAGTGAATGTTTGAGTGGCCAAAAAATTCCTAAAACCATTAAGCTGGACAGTATCAAATAAACAGACCATATCACTAACTTGAGAATAAGTAAGGACTTTTGTATTAAAATGAGGTTCAGGCCTTAACTTATTGGATAAGTACAAAATTTCTGTTCTCTTACCTCCTTATCAACTGAATTTTTAAAAAAATCTTTATAGATGAAATAATGTGTATAGTCAGCTACCTGGTCCTAAGTGCAATTTCATAAAACTATATTCTGGTTTACAAAAATATATACTTCCCTCATTTTATATTCTTAATAAGGTCCAAATGTCAAAGATTAGCTCATCAAGTATAATTACTCCAGGTTCACAAGTACAGAATTTACCTGTGAACAGCTTTAGATGCTTGTCTCTGCACTGCCACACTGCGGCCTTGCAGTGCATAAATCGCTGAAGTAAGAAGGCACTTTGGATAATCATTGTCTTTCTGTTTGATGTGCTTCAGTAATTCATTAAGTGCCGCTTTTGACAGGGTAGCATCCTGCATTGTCAATCCGAGAGCACACAGGGCTTGAAGGCTTTCTGTGGTTGGTTCCTTTAAGATAGAGCTGTAAATATTTTAAATTGTCTATTAGCCATAGTACAGTAGTCTGTAACTATTAAAACATTTTCAACATTTAGTAAAATGTAAAATGTAAAATTTTAACATTTAGTAAAATGTTAAAAAAGCCACCAAACTAAGCCCAGCTTTAAGATAAATATAAAACAGATTCCTTGGCTTCTAGGGACAGCAATTTCCCTAAATATCTAAAGCAGTTAAAAATACCAAGGGCCTTTCTTTTCTGTTCATTATATCTAAGTTTTAGATACAAATATAAATAGTGTTTTGGGGCCTGGCTTTTAGAAAAATAACTAACCATATAACCCTATAAATAACCACAGATATCACAGGCTATTATTTTACTAATTTATTCCAAAAACATAGAAATAGTTACAAGTTATTTTGGTATATTTTTTTAAAGCTTTAGTTTTAAATGAACTTTATTTTATCAAGTTAACTAGAAAAATGAAGAGGAAAAAATCTCTTTGGGGACGAAAGAGGCCAAAAAATAAGCCAGTCAGAACTCCCTTCATTAAAATTTTAAGATCCTACTAGATCAGGTGATCAAATACTCTTTTAAACAAATAAATAATACACACAGAGTATAGGATGGTTTTGCAGGACTGGATGGATCCAGAGCTAAAAATTAAGCCATGATCTCCACCTATGACTGTCAGTTCACAACCAGGTCAGTCCAATCCCTTTTGTTCAACAAAAAGTTCCTAAAACATTAAAAACTTCATTTTACATTGTTCCAATTTGTAATCCAATGCTTAAGTATAATCTGGTCATGTTAAGTGTTGATGTCAACTATACATACCATTTAAATAGCAATGTCTTGGCTACATCCATTTTTCCTTGTTTATACTCCGTTATTGCCAGAGCTGTCAAGATATGGGCTTTGTCTTGCTCTGATTCAACAATAGACAAGGCTCTCTCATAGGCTATTACACAGAGTTGGAAACAAAAACAAAACGATATAAATACAATCCTGATTGACAAACAGTGAAATTTCTCCCTTTCTAATCCTATTTTTTAAAAGGTCTAACTAAATTATATCTTATTGTTTCCTTATTTTCAAGTGGATGGAAAAAAATTTTAAATAATCTAACCTGGTTTAGCTGGTCCAAGGTGATCCTGGGGATATCATTAGGATTATTATGAGACATTCCCTAACTTCTTTTTTTTTTATTATTATGTTATGTTAATCACCATACACTACATCATTAGTTTTTGATGTAGTGTTCCATGATTCATTGTTTGCATATAACACCCAGTGCTCCATGCAGAACGTGCCCTCTTTAATACCCATCACAAGGCTAACCCATCCCCCACCCCAGAACCTTCAGTTTGTTTTTCAGAGTCCATCGTCTCTCATGGTTCATTTCCCCCTCCGATTCCCCCACTTCATTCTTCCCCTCCTGCTATCTTCTTCTTCTTCTTTTTTTTTTTAAACATACACTGTATTATTTGTTTCAGAGGTACAGATCTGTGATTCAACAGAGTTGCACAACTCACAGCGCTCACCATAGCACGTACCCTCCCCTAACTTCTATCTTCAGACTCTATAGGGAAGTCTTTAAGTGATGTGAAGGCCTGCAGCCATTGAGATACCACGAAAATTTCCACGTGCATACCAGTAACCATCAAGCTGCAGATACTTACAGTATCTACACACACATAGGTTGGGTACATATATATATATATATATATATATATGTGTATTTCATATATATATATATATATATGAAAATGTACTCAATGAGCATTTTTGGAGAAAATCAAACCACTATTATCAATAGGTCAAGGTCTTCACTTATCTGAAATTTACATTTAAGCAAAGACCTGCTTTCAAATGCTAACTCTACTTTAAGTGATCTTGGGCCTCAGTTTCCTTATATAAATAATTAAGATAACACTCAGCTCATAACACTGCTCTAAGGACTATTCACATAATAATGTACTAAGGGAGGGAACAGATAAAAAGTACCTAATATCATTCCTGACTCCTAGTTGGATCTTAATAAACATTGCAACCCCTACTCCCATTTCAATGTTCCATCTTTCTGTACATAATCTTGTGATTAAATTCCACTCAGCCCTGGAAAAGTAAGATGTGTCCTTTAGCTTCAAGTAACATACTTACCTTTGCTGCTTTCTTTATATAGACCTTTCATAAATAAAGCCAATGCAAAACCTATGATGTCTTCTAACTCTTCAAGGGGTGTTGACTTAAAAGCCTGGATAGCTTTATCATATTCACCAATGGAACTAAGAAGCAAAACATAACTCACTTTTAATATTAAAAACAATTTTGGCTTATATCATAAGAATACAAAGAGATTATTATACCAAGGTTCTTTTAATACCTTCACATACTTCATCTATCAGTGTTAAAGCGAAAGAAAAGACATATTAAAATAGAAGGTGTATCATTTATTTCAAATAAGATATACTGGAGCAATTTAACTCCACACTTTGTTTCTTTTAAATTACATATGAAAATGATTAGTTCTGCTAAATTATAAAGTGTCTTTCTTATTAACAAACTTGAACTAAAATCCCAAGGTATAAAAATAATTTCAAGTTGACTTTTATACAGAACTCTTTAAGCTTAATATATTGGTTGAATATTACCCTATGAGTATGGTTCTAGCATCTCTGACAAGCTTAAGAAGCATAAAATACCTAATTAAAATCAAACCTAGCCTTTGTATAAACTGTTTAACTGTTTACCTGCACATCCTTTTTTTTTTTGGAGAGTATAAAGATAAACTAAATTCCACAGACAAAACTATAGATTATCTTTTCTGTATTTAATAGAAAGAAAAGTAAAAATTGTTACATATGACACTAAAGTACAATACTTTTTTTAAAAGTTTATTTGATTTTATTTTTTGGAGAGAATGCACAGCACATGAGCAAGGGGGTGGGGGGGTGGGAGGACAGGGAGATAGAGGGAGAGAATCTTGACCAAGCTCCACACTCACTGGGGAGCCCCACACGGCGCTCAATCTCAAGTCCCTGAGATCATGACCTGAGCCGCAATCAAGAGTCAGATGCTTAAATGAATGAGCCACCCAGGCACCCCTAAAGTACAATACTTTTTAATAACAAAAAAATAATTGTTTTGCTTATTTAAAAATGAAGAGAAGCTGCCATCGCCTGGAAAGGATACATTCTGCCCTTGAGATTTTTATTTTTCGTATCCATCACTATAATCAGAAACTGTTTTTATTTTTAATGTGTTATTGGAAATCTTTTTAGAAAATCCTTTTAATCTTGGGGAGGGTGTGGGATCTAAAAATACAGGCATTCTTTGATTCTAAAATTAGTCTCTAAAGGTGAAAAAAATTTTTTTTAAGATTTTATTTATTTATTTGATAGAGAGACAGAGCATGAGCACAAGTAGGCAGAGCAGTAGGAGAGGGAGAAGCAGACTCTCTGCTGAGCAGGGAGCCAGATGTGGGGCTCGATCCTAGGACTCCAGGATCACGACCTGAGCCAAAGGCGGACACCCAACCGACTGAGCCACTCAGGCGCCCAAAGGTGAAAGACTGTAAAAATCAAAAAAATTTAAGGTTTTTAAAGTCAAAAAAACTCAAATTTTGATAAATATTTTGGTGAAGGAAAGAGGACTACCTTAGATTGTATATGGATACATACATATATTAAACGTTTTTGTTTTTTGTTTTTTTTTAAATAAACACTATCTTCAAACATGTGATTACTTTTGTAGAGAACAGAACTAGGAAAGGCACAAGGAGCTTCAATTTTATTTGTAACTTTTTCTTTGGAAAAAAACCCTGAAGACAATGGACAATTTTAAGATCTGTTAAATTTGGGCAGTGACTATTCATTAAATTATGCTGTACATTACTTATACTGCATTTTGCATGTTTAATATATTTCATAATAAAAACAAATTTTAAAAGACATGATCTATTTTCAATAGAAGATATAGATTTTTTTCTAAAATATTTACATTATATGATGGGGTACCTGGGTGGCTCAGTCGGTTAAGCAACCAACTCTTGATTTTGGCTCAGGTCATGATCTCAGTGTTGTAAGACTGAGCCCCAGGTCTGGCTCTGTGCTAAGCACGGAGCCTGCTTAAGACTCTCTCTCTCCCTCTGTCTTCCCCCCTCCCTAAAAGAAAACTAAAAATAAAAACTAAAAGTAAAAAATAAAATATTTACATTATATGAAACCAAAACTAAAAACAGATATTTATTCCATATAATTCTTACAACCTATCTTCTGCTACAACAAAATCTTAGAAATGATAAAACTATCAACTCCTAAACACTACAGTTTAAAAGAATTGGAGGGAAAAGCAGTCAGAACAATAATATTTTCCTGTCTATGAATATGATTCAGTTACATGGTTATAAAAGAAAAGAACTGGCTACCTCAGATCTCTACTATGTACCTCTTTAAAAGATACAGGCACTAATCCCAAAATATCAAACTATGTTAACAATGTTTTTCAAACTGGACCATTCAATTTGGGGGCAGTTCTCAGCTTGAGGAACACCTCCCTAACTTGAGCCAAAAACCTTCCTCCCACAATACTTCTATTCTCTGGACCTAATTCTAATCTCTAAAATAATTGGGTTTTAATCTTTTTTTTTTTTTTTTTAACTCTTTTTGAAGTCAAAAGTCTTTGAGAATCTGAAGAAAGCTATATGGCTCTCTCTCCATCACAAAATGCACATACACAAAAATTTTTATGTGCTATTTCTAAAGGGCTTCTGGGTCCTCAACAGCCATTCCCCATGTAAGTATAAGCAGCAAACAAGTCAGAATAAATCCAATTCCTCTTCCAATTAACTAGGGTTCTATTACAACAGACAGCAAGAGCCTCTCTTTGAAATGTTCTCTTGTACAGACCACAACCATCAGTTCTAAATCTGCTTCTCAGTGAAGCACAGTGGACTTAGGTATCAGTATAGGAATAGGAAACTATTAACAAAGCCCAGTATTGAGGGAATTATGTATCCTTGGGAGATTTTCAGCCCACTCAACTATATACGCCCCACTACTCTGGAAATTTGTCACCACCTCACTAGTCCTATAGCTTTCACCAGAAAAACCTAATAAATTCACAGAATTAATGGGAAAAAAATATGCTTACCATAACAATCTGCCATAATTTCTTACTGTAACATTATAAGTATCTTGGTCTTCCGCAGTCTGTAACAATAACATTGCCCTTAAAAAGAAGGACAAGGTATTTTAAGTTACCTATGTACAATAGCATTCTTTTACTCTTCTTCCTTAACAGAAGATTTTGTAACTTTTTCTTTGGGAAAAAAACCCTGAAGACAATTGACAATCCTATAAATTTTTGTTTTCTTCATTTAACTCTAATTCTTTAATGCTGTCATAACAACTTGTTCACATAACAACTTGTTCACAACAAGTTGGTATAACAAAAGCTCTTAATATTTAGATTTTAGTCTGTCAGGAAAATTACCTTAATAAGGTGATCTCTTACTAAGTGAAATCATTTATCATACTTGAGTTTTAAATATTCCAAAAAACTTAATCTAAATATGGGAAACAATGGTGTTACTATTTTAAGTTTTGACATTATCTCAAGTACATAGCAAACAATCTTAAAAATATTTATACAGTAGTTTGAGTTAGGAAGCCAGGAAATTGAGTGCTTTCATGTGCCCTTCCCTGTTACATACAGAAAAATATTTAAGCAATATTCAGTTGAGAAAGAAAAGAATCATAAGGAGTCCCTAAACGCCTTATTTTTATCTTCTTGTGTTCAGTCCCCTTGGGACAAGCAGAAAAATGTCTTAATCAACAGGAATTGGATATTTAGTAAAATTTTTTTTACCTTCCTATTCTGTTTAAAAAGGATTATCTAGGGAAAACTATCCAAGGAAAGTTTCTAATATGTAGGATGTTATGCGAAAAACAAATACTTGCCAAAGCAGTCTAAAAGACAGTATTATACAGTATATTAAAAACTATAATGGTTAGATTTATACCTAATTTGTGGTTTTAAGCTTCAAATAGTTGTTTAAGGCAGAAAACAACAGCAGTGATCAGTCAAGGAAGAGTGGTGCATATCCACATGACTGTGAAGTTGCTATTTTAAGTTAAAGGTATAACTAGTGTTAGATTCATAGTATGTACAAAAAATTAGCAAGCACTGTAAAGCTATCTAATTTTTCTTTGTTTAAAAATCCTGCTCACTGTTGTATTCTACCATATTTCTACAGTTTGTTTACAGGTAAGCTTATTGTGACACTGAAAGAAATAGACTTGTGTTTTTTAATAAACCTCCACATACACCTGAAAAAATACCTTCTTGATTATACAGCCTCCAGTACCATCTAGTGATGACTCCTTTGAACTACCAAGAGATCCATAAAAGGGCATGGCAAAGCATTTCGGTCAACTCAATTATTTTTTATCTAACAAGGCTTCTTCTAAGTATTTTTTATATTTAGGGCAATGATACATGAAATTAGGACTTTTAACTTTTCACCTAGTATTCACGACATTAATAGTAATTTTCTTATTTACCATTCAATTCATTTGCAGAGAATAAATCTTCAAGTTGATTTCATTTCCTACCCCCTCCTGGTTGGCTGTTTCACTCGAGCACACTGTCCTTGTTTCTTCAACACACCAAGTCCACTCCTGTGTCAGAGCACTTGCTCTTGTTGTTCCTTCTGCCTGGATGCTCTTGCCTCTTAACCAGTGGCTTAGAGCCTCACTTCATTCAGGCCAAGCGTCAATCAACTCCTTAGGAAACCTATCACTCTTAAACCTGCCTCAAATTCACTACCTGCCTTAATATTCCCTGGCCCTTTACCACATTTTGATTTTCTTTCTTAGCAATTATTACCATCACAGATGTTTATACGCTTATCATATGTCTCCCCACCACCAGAACAGAAGCTCCATGAGAATGGAGCCTGTGTCTGTTTTATTTTGCTGCTGAACTGCCAGTGCCAAGGACAATACTTGGCACAAAGCAGTTCAAAAACTACTGAGTGAATAAAATATAGATCTTAAATTCAAACAAATATATCATAATGTTCTCATTTCTTCTCTGAATGAAACTACGTGTTTATTTTATAAAGCTAGACAAAGTCTAAAGTGAAAACTTGGTCTAAAGCTAAACGAAGTCTCAAATGAAAATTTTGTTTTTCTAAAACAAAGTCTGAGAGATTTTTTAGTTTGGTTTTTGGTTTTTTTTCCTCTCTGTCCCTCTCTTGGTTTGAGCAACAGAAACCCAAATATAGCTGAAAATTTAAAATTGTGTCTTTTCATCTTCAGAGATGTAATAATAATAGATAATAAGAGATCAGGAAAGGAATCAGAACATTTGTTTAGTACCTTCTTCATGAACTGAGACTAAATAAAAAAAGGCCAACTAATAAATAAGGACCACTTTTAATTAAATGTAGAGTTTACCTTTGGTATGCATCTGTGGCTTCCTTTTTCAGTTGTAGATGTTCATTTAAGTAACCCAACATTGTGAAAGCTGGAGCATAATTCTGAATTCTTTCTGAAAATCCAAAAATATCTTTTCTTTACATGTGCATGCTGGTTGTGTTTGTAAAATGCTAGTTTTATTTTCAATATCTTAGACACCAGATTACCTCCTAAGACTACTGGCATTGTTAAGAATTGTCTGATATTTATCTTGACTATAAAATACTAGTAATCATTTTATAACTTCTAAATTATTGAGTATTTTATAATTATTTATAGTTTCTGTTACACCTTAAAGTCTAAACATTTTTATCCCCAAAGGTGTAATAATTTGAAATTGTAGTTCACGTTAACACTAGTCATAAGATTTATAAGGAAATTCAGTTCTTTGGCTAATCACTTAAACATTCCTGCAATTTTCTTGGTGATTCTGTTCCAATTTCTAAGTGTTTAAAAAAAAATAAACTCAGGGGCGCCTGGGTGGCTCAGTCGTTAAGCGTCTGCCTTCAGTTCAGGTTATGATCCCAGGGTCCTGGGGTCGAGTTCCGCATCGGGCTCCCTGCTTGGCAGGGAGCCTGCTTCTCCCTCTCCCACTCTCCCTGCTTGTGTTCCCGCTCTCGCTGTCTCTCTCTCTCTGTCAAAAAATAAAATCTTTAAAAACAATAAAAAATAAACTCAGTATTGTACACTAGAAACCCAGGATGACCTGGACACTTTCAATGCAGTATTTTGAAATTTTAATGTCAAAAACCATCATGTACGTACTAACATACAGAGAAACGCATCTGATTTACTTAAAAGTAGTATTGGAAAATAAACCTTCAAATCCCTTAAATTGTTTAACAAATTACAGTGCAATCACAATTTATGTGATGGGTGGGCTCCAAAGTTAAAGCACAAAGTGAAAATTATATAGTCAAAGTTATTCCTGAAAACTCCTGAAGTCACAAAAGAGGGGGACACCAAAACTGAGTCAAAATAAGAAGAGATTCATGCCTTCCCAGCACACTCACTCTGAGGCAAACTGTCAGCAAGACAATGAGACTGCCTGCATTCTCTCTGATCCCCCTCTCTCTTTTCTCCTCCTTCCTTCCTTTCTCTCTCTTTCTTACTTATTCATCTGTTCATTCATTCACTTATGGCAAAGCCACATATAGTTGAATTTAAATGAGTATGTGATATGGCTCCACTATAGGGTAAAAAACTAGGCTAAGCATAATTGTCAGGGAACTCTGTGTTCATTGTTCCAGGTATCTGAATTTTGTAGAAAGCTAAAGATTTCTTTAGCTATGTAAATCCTTTACAAATGTTACCCATTCTTATGGAAACTTCACAGTAAAATTTCTGATCCATACACTCTCGCAGAGGCTCTAGATATTCTTTAGAGTTGTTCATTTTGGCATACTGCATAACATGTAGTGCTCTGAAGTGCTGATGTTTGTCAACTAACTGTCTTCTGCTCAAGTATCCCAGGTTCAATGCAGGAAGAGTATTACAATCCTCTCCATACCTATGATGAGAAATTTTCTCTTCTGCTTTTCAGTTTATCTGATTCTTCATAATATTCAACTGTCCCTGAGCCTGCTTAAACTTCTTGCTTCTTTATTTGTCAAGGGATAAATAAAAGACTAGTGCAACTAACATTTCTTGAGCATCTAGGGTATGCCAGGTACTCTGCAAAACATTTTGTATAAATCATCCCATTTAAACTCTAAGCAATAGATACTTTCATTCTTATATTACACATGAGAAAACTAAAATCCAATTTGTTAATATGCCCAAGCTTTCATTATAGCTACTAAGAGGTGGAGTAGAGATTAAAACACACTGGTACTTTTCCACCCCCCACCCCCCCATCACAACTACTTTCCTTAATCCCCATCACCTCTCTCACCCAATCCCCACCCACATCCCCTCTGGTAACCATCAGTTTGTTCTCTATTGCTAGGAGTCTGTTTCTTGGTTTGTCACCTCTCTTGCTTTTTAACTTTGTTCATTTGTTCGTTTTCTTACATTCCACATTTGAGTGAAATCACCCGGTATTTTATTCTTTCTCTTTTGACTTATTTGACTGTTTGTCTCTATTTTACTTATTTCATTTAGCATTATACTCTGAAGCTCCATTCATGTTGCTGTAAATGGCAAGATTAAACTGGTAATAAAACTGGTAGTTTTGGGGCGCCTGGGTGGCTCAGGTCATGATCCCAGAGTCCTGGGATCGAGCCCCGCATCAGGCACCCTGCTAGGCGAGGAGCATCCTTCTCCCTCTCCCACTCCCCCTGCTTGTGTTCCCTCTCTCGCTGTCTCTCTCTGTGTCAAGTAAATAAATAAAATCTTAAAAAAAAACCTGGTAGTTTTATTAAGGAAGAAAGGAAATTATTACAATAGAAGGTTAATGAAACTTCACCATTCTGTCCTTTTCCTAAACCTAAACGTATTTTTCCAGTATCCTGAAGAAAAATCAGGTATTAAAGCAGGAGATTAAACACACTAGTTTTGGAATTTAAAGCAGATTATCACACTTAATTTTCATATGTCTACCACCTAGCAATTATTATCTCTACTTTACAAGGCTAACAGAAGTTAAGAGAAGTATAAAATACTTGGCCTAAGACTGCAGAGGAATAAATGGCAGAGAGAGAACAGCAGCAACTCAGGCCCATCAGGCTCCAAAATGCTTTCCACTACAACACGGAAATCAGTTTTATTGTAAGCATTAGGTAACAGCAATTTTCATCACTCTTCAAAAGTCATTACTATAATTTGAAAAGCAGACTGCTTGGCCACTGGGAGAAAAAAAAGGCAAATTCATGTCTTAAGGAACACTAATATTTAATTTGGAATTAACTAATTTTAAAAACTAAATTGTGTCAATGGTTATTCAAATACTGAACAGCTTACCTATGTATTTACTCAAAACAACTTGTGCTGCTGGAATAGCATTCATCTGAACAATGTTGTACCGGTACAGCTCTGTATCTCTGTTGCTTTTATCTTGCAATGTTGTACAGACCCAGTACGCATAACCTATTGCTCCCTCAGTCTATAAAAAAGACAAAGTTAACAAGTAAACATAAGGTAATAAATATACCAATAAAAATTATAAAACAGTAGACTTCAATACAGTAAATATCACATCTTAGTCTTCTTTAAGTCAACTGCTAAGTGCCTCTAAATGAAGAGTCACTATGATTCAACACAGCTAAGGGCATATTTAAATTACTTACTCCAACCCTAAGTAGAAGAATCAAATGGGATTTAAATAAAGTGCAGAAAACAGAGCGTCACCCAATGGGCTGATCTTCTTCTCAGCACCATTCTTACAGATAAGACTAATAATTACCAATCAAAAGGGTTCTAAAACACTTCATAAATAATCAAGAAATGTCAACCAAGTCTAGTCCTTATCTCATGTTGATTTTGTCCTCGAGTCTCAGTTTCAATTCTGCATGACTACTATATATCTATTAAATTCCATGTCATTTCTTTATCAGCTTTTGAAAGATAACAGAAGACAAAAATGAGAAGTTCTTTAAAGACAGCTTATCTGTTTCTAAGACAGAATAAAGAGTAGAGACAACTGCTGTTATTAACATCTGATACTGCTCTGTATTCATTTTCTCAGCAAGCATAATACTTTATTCATTAATGAATCCTCAAAAATGGTCAAATTCTTACATGCATACTGAGTTCTGTAGTGTGCCTGAAAAGATCCATTGTGTCATAACTTCCAACTGTCTCTGCAATAAGAGCCTATAAAAGGAAAAAAGAGGTTCTTAATATGTTTAAGAGGAATAATAACAATAATAAGTGAAACTATTTGGAAGATTCAAAGGTATACTAGCTATGCTTAAAAGCAGAGCTAATTTCTTTTTTAATCTTAGCTACTATATTCTCATGGCTCAGAGGACCAGAATGACTTGTTAAATTGGCCCTTAAGCTGGCAAATGCTTTCTGAATTCCATCTGCAACCAGGTAATGGTGGAATAATCCACATAAAATTCCTCAGAACACTGATGAAGCTGCACTAACTTCTCCCTTCCCTTTCACCCTTGATCCATTCATACTGGTATTTGTCTGGAGTAGGGTTCTTAACCATAGGATCACCTCAGATTCACCTAGATAAGCTTTTTTTAAAAAAGGAGGTCCTTACCCCTAGCTTTCTAGTTTCCACAGACCTGGGGTAGAGTCTCAACATATTTATTTTTTGAAAGTGCCTCAGAATTTATTTTATTTTATTTATTTATTTGACAGAGAGAGACACAGTGAGAGAGGGAACACAAGCAGTTAGAGTGGGACAGGGAGAAGCAGGCTTCCCACAGAGTAGGGAGCCTGATGCAGGGCTTGATCCCAGGACCCTAGGATCATGACCTGAGCCGAAGGCAGATGAGCCACCCAGGTGCCCCGAAAGTGCCTCAGAATTTTAAATAACATACCTATGCCTTTAACTTTATAGACTATGAGATAAGTTAAAATTACTTTCAAACTCATCTATCTTTTATAAAAAAAATTCACGTTTTTAAAAGTGTCATACATTACTAATATTATTTAAGAAATAATATTAGGTCTTACTTTTACTGTTACCATTTTAATTAAATCTACCAGTTAATATCTGAAATAAATTATTTTTAAGAATAAAAAGAATTGAAAAATTAAAAAAAAATACTTAGGTGGCTCTGATTAGCATCCAAAATCTCCTGACCTAGAGCAGTACTACCCAAATTGAAGTCCCTGGACCAGAACCAGCACCTGGGAACAGTTAGAAATCAAACTCTTGGGCACCTTGAGTCCAATAACTTACACAGAGATTAGTAATAATGCCACTGCTCCCAGATGCTATCACAGTTCATAGAACCACAGTTCATAACTTTTCTAACTCTGTTTGCTTCACCAATTAACTAGAATTTGACCCAAAAGTCAAAAGTAGAATAAAACATATATAAATTCTTTTTTTTTTTTTTTAAGATTTTTTTATTTATTTATTTGACAGAGAGATAGACAGAAGAGCACAAGCAGAGGGAGTGGCAGAGGGAGAGGGAGGGAGAAGCAGGCTCTGCACTGAGCAGGAAACCCGATGCAGGACTCGATCCCAGGACCCTGAGATCATGACCTGAGCTGAAGGCAGACACTCAACCATCTGAGCCACCCAGGCGCCCCAAACATATATAAATTCTGATTATTGATTTCCTGAGATGGGTGATGCTCCTGCTATTCTCTGAACCAAAACAATCAACCACTTACTAATTCATTACAACTCAACTAGGTAAGACCCTGGAGGCCACTCAGCCAAGCCCCTTCTTTTTCAAGTTAGAAAAATGAAATGTAGCAGTGATATGTTAAGATAAAATAATCAGTCAGTGACGGACTCACATTCGTAACCGAGTATCCTGATTCCTATATGGCAATACACAAATCTAAACTTCAGGGGAGCAGAGGAACAATACTCATAAACAAACATCAAATCAAATATAAAGATTTTACAGATAATGGGAAAACATAATCAAAATGATTTTTGTCAATGTTAATTTTTTTGGTAAATGTGCATTTAAATAACAGTTCTGGTTTTGTTTTTTTTTTTAGCATTAACGTCAGACTAATGGGGCTCAAAGCCCCCCAGATCAAAGCTTAATCATTACAAGTTGTATGACCTTGGGCACAATACTTAGGGTCTCTAAACTTCAATTTCCCCATCCATGAAAAGTTTAATAACAACCACCATCTCAAAGGATCGATGAAAGACTAACTGAAATAATATATACAAAGAGACTAGCACAGTGACTGGCACAAAGGAAGTCCTCAAATGTTACCTGTTATCATTATTATCATTGTTATTTGTATTAATAGGTTACTTAAAGCACTTTACATATTAATAGGTTGTTTATATCTTAGGATTATTAATAAACATATATATCTTACTTGTCCAATCCAGCACATTAAATAAGACGGATCAAGAGACTGAGCCATTTTGAAAGCTTCATGAGCTTGCTAGGAAAAAAGTCAAAAAAATAACATGTCATTTTATTAACTTAGTACTAAACTAAAAAGCGTAAGAGAATAAGATAAGTCATACCTGTCAACATAAACACTTATAAATCTAAAACTTCATTGTTTAAACACAACTAGCAATGTTTAAAACCATGTTTTAACTACATAGTCCTAAAAACTCGTGGGTACAACAGATCTCTCTACAGGCTTAGGGGTTCTGGTCCCCAGTGAAAGGACAATAGAGAGATGCACCTCATAGTCTGTAGAACTTTTAACCAATCACCCATCCATTTGCTAGCCACAGGCAGAAGTATCTATTGCCCTCTCCTGAAGCTTAACTGGTAGGATAAAAACTAACAAACAATGAGGTCTATGACATGTATCTGCTACTGGGCAAAAAAAGAATGATCAATATAAATCTGTGCTAAGCGGTCAGGAAACTTTAAAGCTACCTCACTTGGGCACATTAAGTTGTGTGCTTATTTTCCTGCTACAAACACTGTTATATGCTGCCTTATACTGTTTACTCAGTAATCTATATGTGACAGGAAACAGTCTTATTGTTTTTTTTTTTTTTTAAAGATTTTTTTAATTTATTTATTTGACAGAGAGAGAGAGAGAGAGAGAGCGAGAGAGGGAACACAAGCCGGGGGAGTGGGAGAGGGAGAAGCAGGTTTCCCGCGGAGCAGGGAGCCCGATGCGGGCCTCGATCCCAGGACCCCGGGATCATGACCTGAGCCGAAGGCAGACGCTTAACGACTGAGCCACCCAGGCGCCCAACAGTCTTAATGTTCTTATGAAAAAGGAAGCTCATGAATGGCAACTGAGCTGTGCTATCATAAAACTATATTCATAGCTTATTAACTAATACCTAGCTTTGTTTAAATTTTTAAAAATACTTTCACATATTTTAAGTCCCAAATTAATATTCTTTCATTCTATTTACAGTCTTCTGAAGCAATCTTTGCAGTGAGTTCATTTATCTTGAAAATATTACTGAAGCTATTTTGAAAGGATGATATTCAATATAATAGCTGAAACACAAAATAGTACAGATGTGCTATCCCCTACAGATTTATGGAAACTTCTAAACATGCTACAAACACCTTTCCAATTACTGTATTTCCAATTCTCTAATATATAACTGTTCAAGTATGACAAATTACATTGTGGCATCTAAAGGAATTAATATCCATTAAAGTCCAATCGAAATCACTCAAGCATAGATTACACTTAAGCTGCAAGACAATACTAATCATCCCCGTGACTTCCTCACCCCACCCCTAACAAAGCCTACACTGGGCTCCTCTTACACATGTACACATAAAAAGAAAAACACCCAAATAATTCATAACAGAATTGTTTTAATCTTTAAATGAAAACCCAACATAATTGTAAAACCAAAATCTCTTCTGTCGTGTGGAAAGGAAAATAAATCTTACACATTCACTATTCATATATGTAATAAACCAAATGTCATCAATTATCTAGCATACAGGAGGGCATACAGAATAGACAATAATATTCAAAGTAATTCTCCACAAGAAGCTGAGTGATTACAAAGAGGTCATATATAAAGAACGCTTTTACTTTTAATGTGACAAAACAGACAACACATTTACCTCAATGTTTTCATTTGCAAGGTATAACACTCCCAAGTTGGTCCATGCAACAGCATTCTAAAAAACATACATATACAATTAGGATCCCGCCTAAATGGCAGTCTCAGAAAATTATTAACACTAAATTTTGAAGTTCTTTATCATAGATAGATACAAAGAACACCCACAATTTGTTCCGATTGGATAGACTTGATGAAACAGTGTTGAGCAAGGGCGTAATTTCCAATACCTGAAAAATACAGAATTTGATGAAACTGAACTTTATTACCTAAAACAATCTTCTAAAAATATTGAAGTGTTACTCAGTTCTTACCATTGTGACATGAAACCACACCAAGAGCATTCCAGTATAAGTGATTTTTACTGTCAAGTCTCACTGCCTTTTTCAGACACTGAAAAGTAAAATTAGATTAATTTTTATATCTTGGAACATCAGCATTTATATCAAGATAAATGTGGTTTTATGTGAAAAGACGATAGTATCTACTTTATCAAAAACATCTATCAGAAAAGCACTTAGTTTTTTAAAAAGTTTATAAAAAATTTCTCAAAACCGTACATGTAAAGATTTCTCCAACAACTCTTTAAGATCATTTGTATTGTTGCCTGTTTCTGCTAGATGTTGTGCTTGGCGATAATAATTAATTCCAAGATCACACCATGTATTAGATGTAGACATCAGTTTTAACGCACGACCATAACACCTATGGAAATATAAAAATAAATGTAACGTTTTGTTAAAATGTCCTAATTCAAAATGAATGTCATTAACTAGCAATCTTTGTAAATTACCTTCCTCCAAGATGGAGAAGCTCATTCTTCTTTAATACTTGTTTTCCTTCTTTCTGACCTAGAAGGATTCCTAAAACCTTAACGTTCACTTTAGATGGTGAGACAGCATACAGACTGGTACAAGCATCCCCAACTAGCTTCCAAAGGCAAGACACATCAGCTTGGCGCTGCAGAGCCCTAAAAAAATAGTGTGATTCTTATAATTTTTTCCAAACAATAGGAAATTTATCTCTCTCATTACAATCTTAATTACAAATTACTTCCTTGGTTAAGTGCAGTGAATGCTTTACTAAATTCTTTCTAAATGGATAACATCTTATCATCTCCCTATTAGGAAGAAGAAAGGAAGGGAGGGAAGGAAAACTGGTTATTTTAAATGCCAGAAATTTTGCAAACATCTCTTTGGTACTCTTCATCATTTTTGTTAGAAGTAGCAGAAATCATATAATCAATATGTCAATAAATTTTCCAGGACCAATTCACCATTAAGACTGAACTTTTTTTTAACTATGCTCTCTGTATTTGTCTTTTTAAACAATAACCAAAGTAGTCAAGTCAGTAACTCTCTCACAGTTAATTATTCTAAACTCATGTTTTGGCTTGTTGATCTTCAGTCAAATAAAAGACTGGTAAATGTAAAATATATTAAATATATTTGGTGGTCCAAAGGATTTTTATTCTCTGAGACCAAGATTACCTAAAAGCTAAATATGAAAATGTGAAAATCCATATTTATTGAAGCAAATAAAACTGCATGCACAAGCTTAAAAGAGTAATTCAAATTTCAATTATGGTGATAAAGGTCACTTCTTTTAGAATGAGAAAAATCTCAGCTATCCATTTCTCTTCAGTTTTCTCTTCTCAAGATCTTATAAATAAAACACGACAATTTCACTTAAGCCAAGTCTCAATAATCAGCTATGTTACTGGCAGATGGACAAGCAGATGGAACATTTCTCATAGCCTTTTCTACTAAAAGAGTCCAGCCAAAAATCATTTTCCAATATCTTCCTGAGAAATAAGATTAATTATGGCAGTCATCACTGAAAGCCCATTGTGAGGATCAGGAGGAAGGAAAACACTGTTTGTAGTTCCTCTGCCTAAATATCTTAGCATAATTTCTAAAATTGACAACATGATAGAGAGTATAATGCTAAGTGAAATAAGTCAGTCAGAGAAAGGCAAATAACATATGATCTTACTCATATGTGAAATATAAGAAACAAAACAAATAAGCAAAGGAAAAAAAAAAGGCACAAACCAAGAAACAGACTATTAACTATAGAGAACAAACTGATGGTTACCAGAGGGGTGGTGGGTAGGGGAATGGGGAGATGGCGGGGGGGGGGGGAATTAAAGAGTATACTTGTAGTGAAAAAAGGTAAAATAAAATAAAATAAAAATACCTAAAAATAAAAAATAAAATAAAATTGACAGCATGAAAGAAGAAAACAGAGGGGGGAAAAAAGAGAAACAGGCAATTTCAACAGCCTAAATTCTTATTTCCTTTAAAGTTCAATAAAAAATAAAATATCTATAAAATGAAATAATTTCTAATCACCCTTACATAAGAATTGTGGTAATATGAACTTTTAAGTCTAGAAGTAAACATAAATTTGGAGATTATCACTTAAAAAGTTTTATAGACCTCCATTTAGTTGGCTATGAATGCTATATGCTACCCAGAACAAAATTTCCCATTGTCGGAAAGGCTGTGTTTGTACCTCAAGTATCATCACTGAAAGGTTCACATTTACTCTTAGATACTAGTTCAAACGAAGCATGCCCTCTTCACGATACCCTCTCCTATTTGGAAAGATCTATATTATGTGAGACTTGAAAAGTAGCAATAAAAATCTGTGGGAGAGAAAAGGCTAAGGTTTTCTTTTCATATTTGGTTCACACTCAAAGAAAATCAATTCTGGAGCAACCAAATCAACAGGAACCAGAAGAGAAGGCAAGTAGGAAAAGAAAGGAAAGGGAGCACAAGAAAGATGTATAAGAAAAAAAAAAAATTCAAATGTATGTGTAACAGACTTTTAAAAATCATCTAACAAATAACACTTCTATTTCGCTAGTGAAATTACAGTTCTATAAGATACCAGATTTACTCAAATTTTTCTGATTCCCTTAGTATTAGACATCACTTTTTTTCCTACACAGATTCTCTCCAGGAACAATGAGATTGCTCATTTCCCCTCATCTTCAGCCCTACCAATATACCTAAAACAGGCCCTTACTAGGGAATGTACCACTGATACATTGTATCCAAGCTGCCACTCCCCTGACAGACTGCTTCTTCCTTCCCACCCTTCCCCATGCATCTAGCATGGCAGCTGCTACTAAGTGCAAGAAATTGTATCTGTTCCCCAATGCAAAATTAATACAATATGTATATTATCGAATTCATTGGCTAGTATCTCTATGTTTGATATTCTGAAAAATGATTGCTTTATCTAACAGAATAAATACATAAAGATTTTCTAACCTCAGCTTTATTATAATTCTAAGATAATAAACACAATGAATAATAAGAATAATACTAACCAAGTAAAATATTCCAGTGCTTTTTCTATGTAGTCTACAGCTTTCCCATCAAGATAATCGACTAGAGCCGCTTTTGCCATCATGAGATGGCATTCACCCAAACCTAAAATCAGGTTAAGTTTATAGTTATTAAAACACACACAAGAAACACTTAGAATAAAGTTGATAAAAACGTGGTGATGTGATATTAAAGCCACTTTCCAGAAAACAAAACTCAGTAGTATTATATAAAAATTATCTTTAAGTATGGTCTGGCATACATTTAGTATGGAATTCAAATGGCAGGGTTCTGTTGGGAGTAAATATGTACTAAAAGTGATAAAAATCTATGGAAAAGAATTTCTTTGACTTTGGGCAAGTTACTTAATTCAAAACCTCAGCTTTGAAAATGCTACTAAATGCTTCTCTCCTTCATATTACTATTTATTAACTATTGTGAAACAAGATTTGATCTTTTTATATTCAAAACTGGATAGCAAACTACACTGTAAAAATTAAATGAAATAGCAATTTCCTAAAGATTTAATAAATGTGAATTCTTCTCTTGAGGAAAGTTTTACAAAATTTAAAAAGTTTCCAAGACCTAAGTTATGTATCACTTAAAATATATACTATTTCTGACTTAAACCCCAATTGTTTCACTTAAAAAAGAAAAAGAAATGGAGTAAAGGACATATAATGGGCTCCAGGTTTTTTAAAATGGTTAGATATAATCATATAAAATTTAGATTATATATGGATGGTGGTGTTTTACTTTATATTACCAAAAATCTTTTGTTAAGGAGTAGGTATATACGGAGAAACTAAAGTTGATTTAGGTATTACAAAACAATGTAAGTTGTCCCTAACGTTCAAAAAATGAAAAAAAATCTGTAAGTTAAAAAGTAATTAAAAGGTATTGAGATATTCTGAAGCTATAGTGAATTAAGTATTAAAATATAAGAGCAGGGAAACTCTTGTTTTAGAGATCCATTAAATAGCTATCATGCTATTTGTTCTAAAAGTTAAATGTTTATCATATTACTATTTATTTATTGTTAGAAAACAAGATCTGCTCTTTCTATATTCAAATCTATATAACAAGTCATACTATAAGAGGTCCATGAAAGAAGACACTTGCTGTTGACTAAAGAAGTCCTTTTTAGGTTATGAAATACATTTAGGAAGTTTACTCAAGGATTTTATACTCCATTATCAAAAGTCAAGGAGGTATTAAAAAATTACCTTTCAAAGCCGGCACATAGTCTTCTTTCTTTTTAATGATCAGCTGGTATTGAGCTATCGCCTCCTTATATTTGCCTAGGATTTGCTGTATTGCTGCAACCTTAAACACACTGTATGTGGATTCTGGGTTCAGCTCACTGGCTTTTGTGAAGGATTTCAAGGCTGTTGTATAGCCACCTCTGCTTAAGTATGCCTCTCCTAATGACTCCCAACAATTGAAGTCCTTTGGGTCTGCTCTTAATGCTGCCTGTAAACTAAAATTTCAGTAAATAGTAAGAGAACTGAAAGTAAAAGAACTACTTCCACATCTGAAATGAAAATATAAAATAAATAATTCAACTGAATCACATATATCCATAGTTCCTTCTATTTACGAAAGTGCTATTTAAAACAAGTATAAGGGGCACCTGGGTGGCTCAGTCGGTTGAGTGACAACTCTTGATTTTGGCTCAGGTTATGATCTTGGGGTTGTGGAATTGAGCTCTGTCTTGGGCTCCACACTCAGCTGGAAGTCTGCTTCAGATTCTCTCTTTCTCTGCCCCTCCCCACCCCACTCCCCTCATGCACTCTCTCTCTCTCAAATAAATCTTAAAAAAAATAAATAAAGCAGATATACCTGTTCCTTTTACAACCTGAATATATTTTATATAACTTGAATATTTTAATACTAAAAAATTTTATTACAATTTTGGAATGAATAAGAACAAAATATTTTTCAAACAAGCGCTGGCCAGAATTCTTTTCCTTGACTATCTGGAAGAATTCCAGTTTCCCACCAAAATAGGTATATATCTCCATATGCCTCATGACAATTAATAATCCCCCACTGATCCTTCCACCAAAACAGAAATATCACAGTATTCTAGATATTGACCTAAATCAGAAACTTTTTCTCCATTCAAATATATACATATATATATTTGTTAATGTTTTCACAAATTAGAGGGAAAAAATAACTGCTACAACAATTTGTTAGGTTCAGAAAAAAGGTACTTTCTTTTCCTGTCTATTAAGAAAATATACAAGGCTTATAATTAATTGTGATCATTCACATTTAAGTATTCATTTTAAGTTTTCAGTGTGACTGTAGTAATAAAGGAAATTTATCTCTCGTAGTATAACCAAAAAACTTTATATATAGACTGAGGTCTTATAAACTTAATTAAACTGAGGGACGCCTGGGTGGCTCAGTTGGTTGAGCGTCTGCCTTCAGCTCATGTCATGATCCCAGAGTCCTGGGATCAAGTCCCGCTTTGGGCTCCCTGCTCAGTGGGGAGTGTGTTTCTCCCTCTGCCCCTCCCCCTGCTCATGCTCTCTCTTGCTCACTCTCGCTCTCTCAAATAAATAAAATCTTTAAAAAAAAAACTTAATTGATAGAGAGATGCTATATTCTCATTACTAGGAAATGCCAAGGCTCTGTTACACTTCCTTGTAAACACAAAGTCTTTGTTTTTCATTTTTTTAAACTGGTACAGTTTAAAAAGGACAGCTGACATAAAATATTATATTAGTTTCAGGTGTATAACATACTGATTTGAAATTTACAGACACTATGAAATGTTCACCATGATAAGTGTAGTTGATAAGTGTAGTTACCACCTGTCACCAAAGTTATTACAACATGATTGACTATATTCCGTATGCTGTATTTTTCATCCCTGTGGACTTATTTATTTTACAATGGGAAGTCTGTACTACTTAATCCCCTTCACTTATCTTATTATTATGTGTTTATTATTATTAAATATATTTTATGTATTCTTTTTTTTTTTTAAAGATTTTTATTTATTTATTTGAGATAGACAGAATGAGAGAGACAGAGAGCACATGAGAGGGGGGAGGGTCAGAGGGAGAAGCAGGCTCCCTGCCGAGCAGGGAGCCTGATGCAGGACTCGATCCAGGGACTCCAGGATCATGACCTGAGCCGAAGGCAGTCACTTAACCAACTGAGCCATGCAGGCGCCCAATTTTATGTATTCTTTTTTTTAAAAGTAAGCTCTATGCCCAACATGGGGCTTAAGCTCACAACCTTGAGATCAAGAGTCGCATGCTCCACCAACTGAGCCAGTCAGGATCCCCTATTTCATTTATTCTTAAGAATGGTTCAAACCAAATAACTAAAAAGGAGCTGCACCACATCACATGAAGCTGGCAAATTTATCTCCTGCCCCAAAACAAAGCATGCCACTGGGAGAACAACAAAGATATCAGCCTCAGCTTTTTAACATTCCTTAAGTTTCCACTGAGAACCTATTATATGCATAACACTAGGAAGATTTCACTTCATTAGAATGGCCAACTCCTTAACAACTGGACATCACTTAATTCATTTTTGCAATTTCAGTGCCTTGCAGATAATAAGAACCAATCAACTATAAATAAATTTTGCTATTTCTTCTCTCAAAATATAACCTGGAATGAGGCAACTTGTAAAGTCCACTTTGGGTATAAATAGAGTTTAATTTAAGGAACCAATATGCTAATAGTTTAAATGCACTAAGGTATCTTACTCAGCCACAGCTTGAGAATGCTGACCAGCTTTCAAATAGTATAGTCCTCGCCTAAGCCAGGCCCATTTTGCCGTTCCAGCACCTGCCTTTTGAGTTACTGTTGTTAGGGTAGCTAAGGCAGTTTCCTGAAATTAATAAAAGACTAATATTAGACATCTCAAATATCATAAAAATACACAACACCTATGTAAAGTACCCAAATGTATTTTCATTTACCACTTCCTAATTTTTAAACTTACACTGTTATATATTCAACTACGGTTTTAAAAGTAAGTGATGAGTAATGTAATGTCTGCCAATGAAAAGAAAATTTACTCCATAAACAGTGGCAAAAATATTTCTATTGCATCTACAAAGAAAAATAAAAAATAAAAACTTTCAAGGACACACATATAAAAATATTTCTATTTCTATACCCAGGATAAAAAGGCAAAAGTATTTAAGTTACTAGACATACCATCTCTTCAAGCTCCACACTTAAGTCAACTGCCGCAGCTCCAGATTCAGCATCAGTATCATCTAATTCAAAAGCTTTCCTGTAACAGCCACGGGCTCTGTTTTTATCTCCTACCACATCTCTGTAGTAATGACCTAAATAGCAGAAAACTTTGCCCATGTATGTATCCAGTCTGGCAGCCTTTGAAATAAAGATTGACAGTAACACAATATTAAAGTTTGTCTGTGAGGTTCTTTTTAAAAACACAGAAGATAAATACACAGGTTAAAAGAAAAATAGAACACTTTTGTTAAACATACAAAAATATGCCAACACATCCCTTAATGTAAGATTTAAAGCAATAGGAAAGCTGGATGTCACTGCTTATAGAATGCAAACAAGTGTAAAAATATTATTTCTTTGTTAAAAAAGAAATGCGAAATTAGAGTTATTATTACATTAACCTTCTTTTATGCATCAAGATAAGCATGTAAGACTTTTAGATCTTTCAGATCTAAAATACAAGAAATTCAGGGCGCCTGGGTGGCTCAGTCGTTAAGCGTCTGCCTTCGGCTCAGGTCATGATCCCAGGGTCCTGGGATAGAGCCGCTTCTCCCTCTCCCTCTGCCTGTCGGTCTGCCTACTTGTGCTCTCTCTCTCTCTGTCAAATAAATAAATAAAATCTTTAAATAAATAAAATAAAATATAAGAAATTAAACATCTAGAATTATATATGCCCATATTACAGTGGAAATTACCTAAAAACAATATTTTTCTCCAGAGATAATTATGTCTCATCTTCTATAATGTGTGTTTCTGAAATAAGTAACTTCTACATTTTTTATTTTCTCCTTGAAAATCTACATAACATTCTCACAAAACCTAATGTGTAAGAGATGAAACACCATAAAAAATCCAGTTAAAAAAAAACAAAAACAGGGCGCCTGGGTGGCTCAGTCGTTAAGCGTCTGCCTTCAGCTCAGGTCATGATCTCAGGGTCCTGGGATCGAGTCCCGCATCGGGCTCCCGGCTCGGCAGGAAGCCTGCTTCTCCCTCTCCCACTCCCCCTGCTTGTGTTCCTGCTCTCGCTATCTCTAAAAAAAAAAAAACAAAAAACAAACAAACAAAAAAAAACAAAAACAAAAAACAGTTCAGGGGTGCCTAGGTGGCATAGTCGGTTAAGCGTCCGACTCCTGGTTTCGGCTCAGGTCAAGATCTCATGGTTGTGAGACGGCGCCCCGCGTCAGGCTCCGCACTGAGCATGAAGTCTGCTTAAATTCTCTCTCTCCCTCTCCCTCTGTCCCTCCCAATCATGCTCTCGCTCTCTCTTTAAAATAAATAAATTTAAAAAAAAAGAAAAAACAGTTCAGAAAACAGTAATTTTAAGTGCCTAACTTATCTGATTATTTATGATTTTATTACAAATCCATTTCAACTAAGAATTGAATAGTAGCATTTGTTTTACCTTTAGAAAGTGGGTAAGAGCCTTTGTTTTATCTTTTCTTGTTTCTTCATCCATGAACCAATATGTTAACCCAAGTTGGTAATGATATTCAGCAACTTCAGCATTTTTCTCAAGAGCTCTCTGAAAACTAAGTCACCAAAGGGAAGTAAAAAGATACACAGAACACACACACACACACACACACACACACAATCTAGGAAACTCCTAGTTGGGACAAAGTTTGAGTGATTCAAAGATGCTAAATCAGATGTAAGTTATTACTTTAGAATTTAGATTATAATGAGAAAAAAATACTATTTGAAGAGGAGCTTATAAAAGCACAATGGCCTTTTAGCTTTACCAATGTGCTAAGCATTTAGGAGGACACATCAAACATTGTATCTACTCACTGACCATTACGATCAGCTAGTTAAATTTCATACCCATTATGGAATTTTCTTACAGGTACTGTGCTACATGTTAAACATTTCTTAAAAATACTAACGCTTACACAGATCAAATTTATACAAAATGGATCTTTATCAAACCTACTCATTTTGAATTTTTGAGAAACATAATAAATTAAGATATGACTAGACCTATAAGCAATCTAAACATATCCTTACCATTTCTCTGCTTGTAGATAGTCCTTTTTGGTAAAATGAATCAAAGCCTCCAGGGCATGAACTTCAGCTAGGTCAGGGTAAGAAGAGAGAAGGTCTTCCATAATCTATAAAGTAGATATCTGTCAATTCTTTATCCAAATTAAGCCACTTGTAGCTTAAAAAAATTCCCAATTTGGGGAACCTAGGTGGCTCAGTTATTTAAGCATCTGACTCTTGATTTCGGCTCAGGGCATGACCTCAAGGTTGTGAGATGGAGCCCCACGTCAGGCTCTGTGCTGGGAGTGGGCCTGCTTGAGATCTCGCTCCTCTCTTTCTGCCCCTCCCCCACCAAAAAATTCCCAGTTTGAATGAAAAAAACCAACCTTTGAAGCTTCATCTAATGAGCCTTTGTTCAGATAGGCCAAGCTTTTAAGAACCAAAAGTCCTGGGATATTATTTGCATCAGAAACCTAGAAAATAATTGTAAAGAAATTAAGTCTCTTTCAACACAGAGCAGCAATGTTTGCTTTAATTAAGGAATGACCATAGAAGAGCAGAGTAAAGACATACAGGTCCTGATTTTTATCACTATGAACACATTCATTCTTTGTAATCTTTTTATTAGAGAAAATTTCAAAAACATTTCAAAAAATTAGAGAACAGTACAATAATCCCACATGTACTCATTATCCAGCTTCTAAATTATTAATTCAAAATCAATCTTTTCTCATCCATACCTCTCTACCCATTTCACTATACTCCTGCTTAGATTATCCCAGATATTATAACTTTTCATCTGATACTTTAGCATATATATCTAAAAAGTTCATTTTTATATAATTGTACTATCACTACAAACACCTAGACAAAACCAACAATACATCCTTAGTATCATCAAAAAATTAGCAAGTGTTCAAATTTCTCAGTTGGCTCAGAAAACATTTTAAGAATTTATTTGTTTTAATCAAAATCCAAATAAAGTACATACATTTCAAGAGGCTGATGTCTCTTAAGTCTCCTTCAATCTATAGGGCTCCCTTCCATTCTTTTTTCCTCCCTTACAATTTAATTGTTGAAAAATATGGGCCACTTGTCACATTTCTCACAGTCTGGATTTTACTGAATGTATTCTCATGGTCCTGACATGTTCCTTGGTCCCCTGTATCTTCTGTAAATTAGTAGTTAGCCTTCAACAGTTAATATGATTCAGGTCTGATGCTTTGGCAGGAATATTTCACGTGTCCATGCACTTGGTTATGTACAGTTCTTTGTTCTGGGTGATGTTAGCAATCACTGATATTTAATGCCTAGATCTATTAATTCATTATGGATTGCAAAATGGTGATTTTTCTAATTCTATATTCCTTCTTTCCTTATTGATGGAATACTTCAACAAAAAAAAATTTTCCTCCTGTTATCTATTTGATTATTCTGAGGAACAGTTCATAAAGGAAAGGCAGGGTAAATATTACGAATGTTTCCAAATGGTTTCTTAGCATCCTCCAAAGAGTTTTTTATTGAGGATGTTTTATTGATTTTTTTTTTGTATCATCTTGAATACATGAATTTAAACTTAAACATATTTGATATCTTTCTGTCCACTGTAGTTACTGGTGCTCAAACTCCCCTTTAGCCATGACAATCAATCCATGGTAGTTCCTAAGCCTTTCTAATATAATTCTAGTAGGCTTTGATAGTTTCCTTGCTTTCTAGCATTCTAAAATGTCCTGGGCTCATACATTTTCTGTTTCAGACCTGGACTTCATCAGCTCTCTAAGAAACTTTTCTTTTTGTGTGTGTGTGAATAAAAAAACAAAGATTGGAAAGACCTCCTCAAAGCATTCACACAAAATACATTACTGGTAGAAGGCAAGTAGAAAATAAGAAATTAAGATATTAGTTCTTGAAGGATGCTGACAACTGTTCTAATTTTAATGAAATATTATGAAATGCAAAGCCCTTTGAAATATACAAAACAATGATATTTTAAAAATTCAAAACCCCACAATAAACTGAGTGATACAATTTTAATTTTAGATAAAAAAAAATGGCCTTTATCTGACAAAAATCTGTAAAAGCACCATGTTGTTATAATTCATAATTTACTAGTTTTTTGCCAGGGATTTTCAAATTGCTTGAACCAAAAACATTAAGAAACAGGATTCCTTCTTAAATATCAATCTCCTTCTGTTTTATTAAACTGAAAAACAAATAAACAATACTGTCTACTATGAAGCTACTGTGTCCTTCATTGTTCTTATCAATAATCTATGAACTCTTTATTGAAGGAAAAAATTTAGAATCCCAAATTAATAATAATCAAGTAGTAATAGCCCAAGAGGGCAAAAAGAGAAAAGGAGAATAAGAACAAGACTAAAGAAAGAAATTGCATCATATGAAGTAAATTGTAAGTACTTAACCAAAAGGCAAACAAATAACTTCAGTAGTTTCCACGTGCGTGAATGATTTAGAAAATGCAGATGTGGTGAATTCATATCTCTAATGCAAAATCTGTTTAAAAGTAAATACTTATAAGGAGAGAGTGGTTGATGCCTGGTTGACTGGAAAAAATAAAGTTGAAGGGAAAAACCTGGTAAGACTACCTGATCAAGAGTACAAATTGCTTCCACTGAAGATTCATAATCTGAGAGTTTAATCAAAGCCTCTGCTTTCAAACGGAGACAAAGATTCTTCTGATGAAGACTGCCACCAGACACACCAAGATTATCTATGTTCTTCAGAGCTGACAAAATTAAGGACATTTGAATGAAAACAACCATATTACTTCATTTTTTTCTTCTTGTTAAGGGTGATAAATAATAAATTAGAGATACAATAAGAATAAATTGCCAAAACAATATACATGAAGAATAATTCAGAGCCAAATATAAATTCTTCCCTGAATTCTTTATGGAAATATCTGCATTAAAAAAAAAAAAAAATAGAACAGACCTAAATTTAAAATCTCTACCTTTATGTAACATAACATGAACATCCCGAAATACAATGGCTATCTATATCTGCTACATAACAAAGGTTTAGCAAAGCATCAGTAAAAAACCTAGCAAATGAGGGATACTGAGGGAAAAGAAGTTGAATTCAAATGGACCAGGGTGAACTGCTTCTCAACTACAGAGGCTAGGCCACCAGCTAGGTCAAGAGCAGTGAACCACTTTTATGATTTCCTATCCCCTCATGTGACCCATCTGATCACATTCAAATAGGCTCCAGATGCCTAAGACTTCTCTTATTTATATCAGAGGAATCAAAAATTCCTGAAGTCCTGGACACACCAGAAACTTCCCTGTTACAAAGACAGAGCACCTCCACACAAGCCTAAACTGACTGTCAAAATTCCAAGTGCAGGGATCCTTTGAAAAACACTCATTGTTAGTTTAAAAGAAAATACACTACATGCATATACACTTGGAATTACTTAACCACCTCAATGAAATTTAAATTAGTAACTTAAAATACAAAATAAAGCATATAAGTTTCTTTAAACCACTATCTTTTTCTCCTTTAATATGAAAAGAAATAGGGTTGGGCACCTTACAGATGTCAGGAATACCTTGATTGCATGAAAGAACAGCTTCCTTAGGTCTATGCATTTTAACTTGGGCTTCTGCCAGATGATACCATCCAGTTGTGCAAAGAGGGCTTTCCTTTAAACCTAAAAGGAAAAAAGCAATCACAAAATCCAAGCTTTCTATGACTACTGAGAAAAATGGCAACACCATCTACTCCCCAAATCAGATCCCTTCTTTCCCTTGTCGCTCATATATAATTATTCAGAACACTGATTCCATGCCCCAATCATTTCTCTACCACCACTACTTCAGCTCCCATTTCCACCATCTTTATCCCAGATCACTGAGGGGCTTGCTACCCACTCCAATTCATTCTCTACACTGTAGCCAGAATAGCTCTACAAATACAAATGGAATTATGAAATTCCCCTGCTTAAAACCTTCCACAAGTTCCTGGCTACCCTTAGGATAACATGCAAACTCCTTCACAAAGTGTGTAAGGCCCCTCTCCAGTCTCCTTTCTTGACTCTTACATCTTGTTGAACTGCCATGAATTCCAGCTGTGCTCTCAGTCTCAGGCTATTTCACCTCTTGGCTTGAAATGCTCTTCCCACCCTAAGCTTGTATTTGTTATTCAGATATCTATGTGACTATAAGTTCATCCAGAAACATCATACCTAACAAAACTAAGTTAAAGATTCCTAAGGATGGGGGGGGGATACATAATATATATATATATATATATATATATATATATATATATACACACACACACATACACACACATATATATACACACATATATATAATTATACTTACTTTACAAATGAAAACATTGAGACAGAGAATTTAATTACTTTTCTCAAGGTCTTGAAATTAGTGAGTGGCAGAGTTGGAATCCAGACCTAAGCAGACTCTAGAGTATGTATTTTTTCACTTCTATTTTAAATATACATTCCTCAAAGAAAGGCCCAAAGATAACTGCCTATTGAGTATGTTAGCTAGGATGTAAGGAGGAATTATTCAGATTAGAGGGCTGAAAGTTATGAGCAGAAGAGAAGGGAAGGGACAAAATGGGAAGGGAAGGAATGTGTTTTGTTTCACACAACCAGCAGAGCTTACCCAGGAACCTGCTAGGATAGCCTCTTGCATGAGCCAGTCTGAGCCACTTTGGAGCTCAGGGCCTATATCAAAGCCCATCTAAGTGATCCTGAAGTTACTGTAAGCTCATTATAACACTAAGATTTATTGCTATGGATGGGGTTTTCGGCCATTTTTGGAACATACATTGTATGCACTAGCATGTTGACATGCTAGGCATCTGTAGCTCAACCAAAGTGCCTAATTAATAGCATATGGATTCATTATATTAGAAAATGAAGCATGGGAGCAGGAAAGGGCAAGAAATCAGACTCGGGAGGGTTGCAAACCTTGTGAAGGAGTTTCCATGTTATCCTAAGGGCAGCCGAAAACCCATGGAAGGTTTTAAGCAGAGGAAGAGATATGTATATATTAAGTTTCTTAATGCATACACCAGCTCTCTACCCCTGCCCCCTAATACACTGAATAAAAGTTTCCTGTACTAACCCCACAGGGAGACACTGCCTTACGGGCTATTTCCCTGTCTTCTTACTTGTGACAAATGTTGTTTCAACACTTTCTTGGGTTGTGTTCAATTTAATGCACCCCAAGCAGTGATACCCCTGAGTCTGGTTACAACTATACCTCATGTTACATGCTCTACACTGTACACTTACCTTCTGTTAGGTTCCTAACAGCATCTTCATACTTTTTGTCTTGTAATGCTTTAATGCCTAAACCAATGAAGCCTGGACCACTTTTGGAATCCATTTCCACTAGTCTGCAACAATACTGCTGTCCTTCATCAGTAAGACTGCCTGGAATTAAAAAGAAAAGTTATTAGCATACATACTCCAAATTTCCAATTGCCAAAACATACATACTTCAAGCTCAAATGCTGTCTTACACATTCTCCACCATATCCTGACTCCAGGAATTCAAAACTTAAATAGACCAACAATACCAAAAATATTAACATATCATTAAAAAAATTACGCTTCTTCATCTTCTTAAATATCGGAAGTAGAAACTACTTTACCCACTGCAGTATGGGGGTAAACTGAACCTGAAGTCATACTCAAGGGTTTCAAACAAGAAACCTACTCCTACTTGCTACTATGCTAAGACACAGAGCCTCCCGCTTGCCAGCTCTCCTTTTCCTATTCCACAGTAACTTCACTAATCTCTCTCCTTGGGCAACCATGTGCTGCTAGAGATGTGGCAGCCAGGATGCCAAATCGAGTGGATTCTTCCAGAATCCTATGACCAAAAGACAGACTATTTGTCAAGATACTATACAAAAACGTAGTCACATTTTTCTTAGGTTTACAGGTTCAGCAGTACATTTCTACCTTCTTTCAAAAACTTTCTTTTCCTATATAAGTTAATGGCTAAACCTATGTAACAGTCATCCAATGCCTACATTTGTTCCAAATTTATTTTGGTAAAATAATTTAGTTTAGAAAACACTATTTATTGTGTTATATTTCCATTTTTTCCAACCTCCATCTCAGGATTTCCATTCCCAGAAAAGCATAAAAACAAGCAGAAAATATTTCTGCTTTGAGAATAAACTGTGAAGAGTACTCAGCACTTTAATAAATTGCTTAATCATATAAGAAAATTCTTAAAAACCAACACTACAACTTGAAGCAATAAATATGGGGAACAAATAAAAATAATTTGTTTGAGGGATGCCTGGGTGGCTCAGTCGGTTAAGCATCTGCCTTTGGCTCAGGTCATGATTCCAGGGTACTGGGATCGAGTCCCATGTCAGGCTCCTTGCTCAGCGGGGAGTCTGCTTCTCCCTCTGCCTGCCACTCCCTCTGCTTGTGCTCTATCTCTCTCCCCCTCTCTCTTTCCCTGACAAATAAATAAAAATCTTTGAAAAAAATAATAATTTGTTTGAAAAAGTAGTCTGATGCTTTACTATCTATGTAAAACATATGCCCCCAGACCACATGTGGAGCCACTCTTTCAGTCTCAGATGTCGAAGATAAACTCCTTGCATGTTACCATTTATTTTATATATTTCAAATTTTTCAAAACCATATACACACCAGTGCATAATCCATGATATTATACATTGATTTAGAAGTCCAAGTTAGTACCAAAAATTCAAAAAATTCTTAACGGCTAAAGAATTAAAACTTCAATACTGTTTGGTGAGATACGAAAACAAAGTGGAAGAAATACTACTTTTTTAGTTATCCAGTACAAAAGACCTGAGCCAGCTATTATTATCCTTCTAGACATGAATTTCCTTCTGTCAACCTATTCTCATTATGGCTTCCATAAATGTAATTTCCAAAAGCAGACGTGCCTAATTTCATACACCTTCCTCCTCCCAAGCAAACCAGTGGGGTTTTTTTCCTCCCCTTTTCAACCAGTGGTATTATCTAAACTAGACATCAGAATCACCTGGAGAATGCTAACCCCCCACTCTCAAAGTTTCTGATTTCAATGTTAGACCTGAAAGCTGGCACTTCTAGTAAGTTCTCAGGTATACTGATGCTACAAGTTCAGAGACCACACTTAAGAACCACAGGCCTATAGTATTTACCAACACCATATACCACCTTTATTGTTAGTCTTATATATATACTGCAGTTGCTACCTCTGCAGCTAAATAGTAACTTCTGGAAGGTAGGAACTAGCATGGTATCCTGTACACATTAGGCATCCATTAAATACTGTAATGATCCTTTAAGAATACCATTATGAATTAATGTACCAAAAGGCTTAGTCTGTTAATAAGTAATGGCTGAGAATTACTATGGAAAATTAAAAATCATCACCATTCTAAAAAAGAAAATAAAACGGCTATTAAAATTTTACCTTCAATTTCTAGCCATCTGAGTCAACTATCTTACTCCATAGAAACGTAATTCATGAGAGTACCTTGGCTACATAAACTGCCCTTATTATAAAAAACACACCTATGATGGAAAGAAAAGCCAGTCATGCATCATCCCAATGACTATCCATATGCACGGTACCTAAACACGTACACAGGTAAACAAAATGTGGGTAGGTAGATGAAAACTGTTTGTAAAAGGCTAAGATGAACATGAAAAACTTCTAAATAAGATAAATCTTCCTTAATATCTGGGAGCACGGGGCGCCTGGGTGGCTCAGTTGGTTAAGTGACTGCCTTCGGCTCAGGTCATGATCCTGGAGTCCCGGGATCGAGTCCCACATCGGGCTCCCTGCTCAGCAGGGAGTCTGCTTCTCCCTCTGACCCTCCCCCTCTCATGCTCTCTCTCTCTCTCTCATTCTCGCTCTCAAATAAATAAATAAAATCTGTAAAAAAAAAAAAAATCTGGGAGCACAATTACAGAAACCAAGAGATTTGGGGAGACTATGTTCTAGCCCTTGGGAAACATACTCTCTACATATGACTAAGAACAAATGACACTTAGAGGAATCTTCTCTGGTGTTCCCAAAAACTGTCAACAGTAGTAACAACATCACTGATGCTTTGTAGAGACAAGGGATATTCCAAAGCTTCAGCTCTCAATCCTCTTCATACTAACTCTTGCTGAGAATACTAGCTAAATAATATGTGGAGGATAGAAACAGAGAGGAAATACACTTGATTTCTTTTTGAATAGAAAATCATTTCTTTAACTTATCTGCTCTTTTTAACATTTAAAAGAGTCTAAGATTCCAGGCTTAACAACTTTAAAACAAGTTTGACAATATTATTTTTATTTCTCAATAAGGCAAGCTAGACTTGGGGCTGATGAATGCTAAATCTCTAAGAATAAAAGGCATTCTGAAGAGATTCAGGGTAGATGCCAAGTAATACCTATAAGAATTGTTTCCTAAAGTTTACCACAAAAAAAAAAGGTGATTTTTAAAAATAACTAATTGCTGACATCACAAAGAAATTGATCACTACTATAGAATTTTTCTTTTAAATAAACCTAGCTTGGGGAAAAAAAACCAAAATGGCATATATTCATTTCTTTATTTTCATCCAGATTTTCTAATATTTCCAGAGCACAAAATCTTAAGCTCTTTCATGTTTGAATTTGAAGAACCAAGCTTTCTTATCCTCCCCCATTTCAACTATAAAGCAAAATAAAATAAACCGAAAAGGTCATTTAGCATGAAATAACATTTCATCAGCTGACAACTGTGAAAGCTATTCATTACTTGTTATGTGAAGCTTTATAAACTGAGTCATTTTGAAAATGAATCTTCAAGTCTCAACATGCAAAGGAGGACAAAGGAGAATGAAATACATTTGTCCCCAGTGGAAGAGAACCCAGTGATTAACTGCTGTGAAGTAGCAAATTCCGCAGATACTAAAGCACGCTGGAGGAGGATAGGTCAGCTTTTAAATACCTAACAGTTTCAGAAGTTCTTCATACACAGAAAGTTTGGTTTAGAGGAGCAATGAAAAGAAAACAAGAAATCATTAAGCACAGCTTCCTACTGTCGGACATTAACTATTCAACTTTTACCCCTAGAATAATGCTTTACCTTAGAAAGTACCTAAGCCTGAATGGCTCCATCCCACAGATTCTCACAACCAATGATTCTACAGAGAAAAAACTCTTCCTTGGTGTACCATGTATGTAAATATCCACCTACCCACTCCCCTTTACCAGGAATATAAGCCTTTCCTTCTTTAAATTCTGCAAAATAACCTCTCCAGGAATGATTTTTTTTCATATAAACCAACACATTCTCCAATCATTCAGCATAACCACTTGCTATCTCTTTATTCTAGAACACTTTGTCAAATACTGAATTTATGTGCATAACTATATAGACTTTGTTGATTTAATTTCTTCTATAATTTTGTAGTTTTTTTTTTTAATATAGGGGCCATGCTTATTTCACAAATCCACATTATAGGCATACATGTGCTTATTGAGAAAGCATTCAATCAGTCCTCAAAAAGAAATTTCAAGTATCCTCTTGTGTCATTTGGCATGTGCCAAGGTCAAGAATGAGGGAATAGTACAAATCATTAATAGCCGAAAGAAAATAGAGAAAAAAAGGGTGAACACCAGCCATTGGTTTCTCAATAGCAATTGTAATAGCAGAAAAAGGGTGGAGGAATGGGTACCAGAGACCAATAACAAAATCAGCCCATTTATCTTGGAAATGTATTAGGATTCATGTTAAAATTTAAAGAAACTAGGTGAATTCTGGAACTGTTCCCTGTCAGTGGGGGGAAAAAAACCCACAAAAATTCACAAGCATGCTCCTCATATTGAAAGTCTCCTACTATGTCTCATCCTCCTTGACCTCAAAGCAAAGTTCACAATGTTAACTAGCCCTCTCTTCCTGAACCTCTCCTCCCAGGCAACACTACCGCAATTCTTCTCCTACTCCTCTAAAAGTTACCAACCCCTTTGCATGCTTCCTCCTCTCCTTAAACATAGTCAGCCAAATCCCTGGATTATTTCTTTTAATAATTAATCTGTTAACCATTTCTTCCTACTCTTTTCCCATCATTGAAATCTAAGTTTCAATGCAATCACTTTGGTTAGGAAAGATAGCCCTAAATAAAAACCTCCTAATCATAAAGTTAGTTGCTCAATCTGTCAGTACAGATGTCCTTTCTGAAATGTTCTTTCCTCCCTTCTCTGTTGGCTTCACATCAGGTTCCACCAACTTCCTGTTGGACCTTTCTGCTTCTCTGTTTTCTACTTTTCTCTTTCCCTCCCTTTCTCTTCAAGCCAGCCAGCACCACCCAAGACATAGTTTTCAGCTTTTTGCTCTTTAGTCATCCTCTGAAGTCATCCACTCCACTTCACTTTGGTGATTTCCAAACCTTATGTCTAGCCTTAGTATTGATCTCTCATCTGCAAGCCCAATGGGCATTTCCCTTTAAATGTCCATTAACCTCTCCTCTCCACAACTCAACTTTCTTACAGATGATCATTCCACATTAGGCCAACTTTTCAAGAGAGCTAAAATTATTTTCTCCCTTCCTTTACAGCTTAACAAATCTATTTTTTTCATTCATCTGTTACTTTCTATTCCCACTATCATAGTCCCAGTTCATTCATTCTCAAGATCATTTAGTCTACCCAATCTAGTCTACCTTCTATACAATCTATCCCACATACCATATTAGTTTGACTTTATACTTCATAAATTGATTCACTACAACATTTACTACAACATTTCTTCTCTCACATTAGTGAAAAGTACTCTTACAAGTCTATCTGACTCAATTAAAGCAAAGGGGATCCACTTACTTCTCACCAAAAAAATACAACACTTAAGGTAATAGTTCTGAATTTTAATTCAGACATGGCGGGGAGGTGGGGGGAGTACAAGTAGGACTTAGAAGGGAAAGTTAAAGTGGGGAGAGCCAAGACAGATGCAATGATACTCTTTCAAAAGGCATTTTCCCTCAGTTACCTCTATCACTAGTTTTCAACAATTTTTCTATAATGACACCTGTGATAGTCATTCACATACAAAGCATTCCCAGGTGTATACTCATTTAGCAACAAAATGAAAACAATTAAATTAGTAAAACTATGCAAACTTTATAATCACTGACACATTGGTGATGGTACTGTTATTTCTATTTCAGTGACCGATTTCTGTGAACTTTGCTCATCCGCTGAATACAGGCACAGACAGGAGTAATGGTTAAATTATGTAAAAATCTATTCAGCACAGATACTGACAAAGAGGACAGAGGCTGGTGTGAAAACCCATTGGGTCAATCTCCTGTAAACTGACTGAACACCAGCCCTGGGCACGAGACATCCACAGGCATGGGTTCCAGCAACTTCCAGCATGCTGGCTGTTATCAGCTCTCTCTCCTCCCACCAAGAAAGGAAACAATGAAGAGCACAGGGGTGCCTGGGTGGCTCAGTCGTTAAACATCTGCCTTCGGCTCAGGTCATGATCCCAGGGTCCTGGGATTGAGCCCCGAATCAGGCTCCCTGCTCAGTGGGAAGCCTGCTTCTCCCTCTCCCACTCCCCTTGCTTGTGTTCCCTCTCTCGCTGTCTCTTCAAATAAATAAATAAAAATCTCTAAAAAAAAAAAGAAGAGCACGAGGCATAAGCTAAGACATACTCTCAGACTTGAATCTGCTCTATTTCATTAAAAAAGGAGATCATTCACAAGCTTCATTACTTTATAGTATTATAGCATCTATAACCAGTACTTGTGAACTAAAACATCAGCTCTGAGAATGTATGACATTCATAGCCCTAGGCAATATAGTCCAACCTACTCAACCAAAATCTCTTAGTTATTCCTTCCACTAGAGCAAATAAAACCATTTTAGTATTCCTAAAAATTGCAACCTACCTCCATACTTCTGCTCATGCCATCTAGAGTACTTTTCACCTCCTCCTATTTATTGGATTTCTATGGAAAATTTAAGACTCATTTCAATTCTCACCTTCCAAAAGACTTCATTGATCAACAGTGAACTCAGTAGTTCATAATTCCTCTGTATCATTATACTCTCCTACATTTATTAGCCTCTTCATGTGCACAAAGACAACGCACTGTACTTCCTTTTACGTCCAGAAATATTCAAACAATACCTTACACAGGGTAAGCACTGAAACAATTTTTGATTGAAAGCAGCAACACTCCCACATGTTCATACACTTCTAGAACACACAATAGGGAAGAAATTACCTGATTCAATTAAATGCGAACAAAGCACTTCTAGTGGATATTGTACAGTGGGATAGATGTTTATCATTCCTTCACAGGCCTTCTTCAATCTAGCAGTCTCATGAGGAAACTTGAAAATATAAAAGTAAAATAAACTAAGTAATAGTAAAATATGCTTGTGAACACTTTCCTAATTAGAATATAGAAGTCACATAGAGATTTTAAAAATCAACTTACTTTGGATAAACAGTGAATGAAATGTCTATAAAGTACTTGGTGATCCTCACTAGGAATCTTATCTGATAAGTCCAGTGCATTCTCAAAAGCAGTTAAAAGCTGAAACAAACAAAAAAGCTATCATCTTTAGCATACTGAAATGACAAATGTAATAAACAGTTGAAGGTATAAGACTCACTTATACAATATACCACCTCAACTAACGAACTGCAAATGTATTTTATTGTCTCATATTTTCCTATATTGTCTGGCCCTGACAATTTCAAAGAGGAAAAAGATGACTATGCAAGTTTTAGAATAGGTCTAACTCCAACTGGCCAGGAGACTGCACTGAACTATTGAGGGATAAATATAAATTAGCATCATGAATTTAACAAAACATTCTTGTAAGTGCTTGCTGTTCCCTATAAAGTAGTCAACTGGAGAGGTATAGTCTTATTTATATACCAGTGTAACTGCAACTATTCAGATCATTTTTAAAACATCTCTTCTGAAATCACCAGTATGTTCCTTGGAATATTTTCAATGGTTACAAATCTTCAATCTTAAATAAATTTGTAAAGTTATACTTATGTCAAAAGAAAACCAGAAATATGACTGAAGTATAATAAAATCACTTCTTATCCAGTATTACTAAATGACTTTGAAGAAAATTCCGAAAGAAGCTTTCTAAATATGTTTTGAGCAAGAACAATACTAGAATCCAAATCAAGCACTTTAAAGGATACCATTCATATAGTTATATAAGTACTACCTTTTTTTTAAAATGAATTTCCATGACTTTATTTTTTTATTTTTTAAAGTAGGCTCCACGCCCAGTGGGACTTGAACTCATGACCCTGATATCAAGACCTTAGCTGAGATCAAAAGTCGTTATGTTTAAATGATTGAGCCACCCACAAGCCCCTCCATGACTTTAAAAATGAAAAAGTCTCAATACTGTTCACTACCTCCAAATTTCTTTGTAAAAGTATGGTATAAAGTCTACATAAATAGGGAAAATTTTACTCCTCTGATAAAGTTAATAATCTTGCAAAAAGGGAAGCCTAACTTATACCGTTTAGCACAAGGGGTTTCAAAAAAAAAAGTAATGCAATTAATCCATTTGGAAAACAGGTGATACATTTTTTCTGAACACACTTAAATAAGCAAAATTATCATTAGAATTCAAGATGAAAATAACCCCACCCCGAAATCCTATTATCCTATTTAACAGTTAAACATCAATTCTTAAAATGATGACAAGCATAATTAGCTCTCTTTCATGGAGGAGCATAGTACAGATAATTCAAAAAAAACCATTTACTTATTTTGGTATTTGGTGTATGTTTGATATTTTGGTAACCTATAGTTTTTCAAGGAAAGCAATGAAGCCACAATACGAAGATATGATTTAAGAGAAGTTCACAGATCACCTAATTTTGTCACTGCTCAATTTTTTCCCACAACTAAATCTATACACAGATAAGCCAACACACAAACAAATGCAAATTATATTCTTCTATTTTTATCTCCAGCATTTAGGACACTGCCTGATATATATAAAAGATTCTATATAAAATAAATATTTTCTGAAAAAAGGATTAAGGATTAAATGAACAAACATACAAAGAAATGAACTTCTCATCCTATATTCAGTCTATAATTGCTTACATTTAAAAAGTCCATTCAAATTTCACAAGTATACACTGATGGCTATGTACGATAATAAGAAATTAAGTTTACTTTTCAACTTACAAATATAAAAAAGTAGAATGGAGATATTTTCCAATTACAGTTCAAAATCAATGGACTGTTTTAGTCTTTTTAAAAATTCTTTTCAATTACTTCAAAATCTTTAAACTAAAATGGAATATTTCTAGATATAAGTACCCTATATACTTTAAACAAAATACTGAGTTGCTAAACCTCAAAGTAATTTAGTACTCTTACTTCACAAACATAAAGAAACACACTTTTAAACAAACCTTAAGTAAGTACAACTTCATAGAAATTACAGCAGTTTTGTGAAAGCCAATTTCACAATTTCTTTTCCATGGTGATTAAAAAACGGATTTACTGTGGATTCTTATGAACACAAGGAAGTAAACTGTGATACCCTGAATACCAAGTCCACTCTGTCCAGACTTAATATGAGACTGCAGGCCAGGAATTTTGACTGTATCAGCAAGAACCTCTCTGAATTTAAAATTGAACACTTATAAAATATCAATTTTGACATATGGTACTTTCCTATATTACACCATTATGTTTCCATTTGCTAAATTCAATTAAATGATTAATCTTCATGACACAAACTGTAGGGAATAAAGGGGTCAATACCAATTGCTGGGTCTCATTATTTTGATCCTCAGTACTCTCAGCCAGCAACTGAGTCAATTTCCTCCATAGCTGATGAAGCTCGTGGTTGTCTGCACCTTCCTCCTGCCGTGTCTTTATCAATTTGTGCCATGTTCTGGCCACCTAGCAAGAAGGAGATTTAAATGTTTTTTAATTAATCTTAAATATCAAAAATGCCAATTAAAAATATAAAATCTACAAATAAAAATATTTTTCATTTGCTAATACATAAAAACAGCAAAAGCACAGAACTCCACCTATTATGAATTCCCCAAGAAATAGGTGACTGGGCAAATCCACACAGCCCCTGTATTAGAAGTACAACTAAGATACCAGAGTGGAAACAGGAATAATGGCTACATATCCCAATCCTTGTAACTCATAGCATCAGCTATGGATGCACCACAAATGCATCACTAAATTCTACAGACGATGCTTTTACTTATTTTATTTATCCCTGCCCAGTTGCAAAAAGGTTTGGAAGTTAGAATAACTAAAACTTGAATTTTAATTTAGTTTCAAAACACTGTTATTTGTAATATCTCTCTATATTCTTTTAACATCATACTACATATTAACTGTTTTTTAATTTTCCCTTAAGCTAAATGAAAGCTTTCTTCTAATAATGCCTTTAGTAAAAGAAGTCTACTACCCCAGCAAATCATTAACCAACCTCTACGTGTTTCTTTTCTTGGTAATATAGATCCACAAGTTTCTTACAGACATCGCACCACTTCTGTTTGTCAACACTTAGAATAAAAAATTAAAAAAAAAAAAAAAGGATTTTGAATCTGATTAATGAAAACAACCAAAGGCTTAAGATACTAAAATTAAAATATCCCAAAAATACTACTGTCAGGTACTATTTTAAATTAGAACATAATCCTCTTTCATACCACAGGAAAATTTTATAAAATAAGCCTCTCATTAAAAAAGAAAAGGTTTAAGAAATATCTTCCATTATATTAACTGAAAATTTTATCAAAATTCCCAAATTAGTCAATCCTCTTACTAATAGTGTTTTGATTCTGTTTCAATCACAATCAAAAGATTCTGTAACAATGGTATGAAAGAAAAATACTTCTCAATTCCCAGTAAATGTTTGGAGTACTTCTATGTAAGTTTTAATCAGTTTATTTGAATTAAAGCTTTTAAAGACACTGGCCTTTCCCCATACAATGATTACCTTTCATAAAGATCCAGGAGCTTCTGGTAAACACCAGGTAAGTCATCCTTAGCGTTTATGTGATTACATTTCTCATACAAGCTTGCTAACCCCTAAAATAGGAAACAGTAGAGATTATTCTGCTCTCACATTCATTTTACTAAATAAAGTGACAATCTATAAAGATTATTTATGATAAAGAAAATTGTAATTTACAAATAAAATAATACGTCTGGGATTTGCCTCCAAATAATTAGGGGTAGGAGAAAGTAGATGAAAGTAGAGATGAAAAAATACTGGCCATGAGTGGATTTTTATTGAAGCTAGGTGATAGCCAAAGGAGCTCATTATATCATTCTCTTTACTTCTGAAAATATATTTGAAGTGGGCATCTAGGTGACTCAGTCGGTTAAGCGTACAACTCTTGATTTCAGCTCAGGTCATGATCTTAAGATCTTGGGATCAAGCCCTGAGTCAAGCTCCATGCACAGCAGGGAGTCTGCCTGAGAATTCTCTTTCCCTCTCCCTCTGCCCCTCCCCACTCGTGCACGCTGCATGCGTACAGGTACTCTCTCTAATCTTAACTCTTAAGACATTACTATATGACACTACTTTTATATGGTCAAAATAAAAAAATCCAAGTAATTTGTGGAACCTGTCATCTTTGCTTCAAAGAAAGATCAGGTATCTTAAATCAATCAATACATACTAAAAGCAGGCATCTCTCTAAGTGTGTTACCAGATACCCCCTCTCACGTTCTTGTTCACATAAATGTGATACAAACAGGTTCATGTTCTCCCAAGCCTACTGCCTACTATTAATCAGTTTCTAAGATGTGATTGAGATATGAAACAAACTTATTAAATATGAAAAAGTTGGAGAAGCCAACAAAAAACATGAAGAACATAAAATAAGGAAAAAGAATTTCACTTGTACTCAAATATGTAGATTTGCAAATTTTTTTATTTTACCTTTAGAAAACAGATTAATAACCATTTCTTTTCCCCTGACTAAGCATAAGGAATATCCTTGATAAGTCTTTCATATGCACACATAATTAAATTAGAGATTTATATAAGCATATTTCAATTCCAATCCTCACCTTTGGAAATAATCCATTGGGTTGGATATCAAATAATGTTAAATAGCAGCACTGGCATTTTTTTTTTAACTAACATTCAGGTTTAGAAGACCAATAAATTTAAAATTTTTTTCTTCTGTGAGGTAAATAAAGGTTTAAATGCTTTTTTAAAAAGCTGCTACCTGTATTTTAAAAAATGGGGCAAAAAATTCTTTACCATTAATATAGGAAAAAAAAATTTCTACATACCTGCCAAGCCAGTAATTGGTCTGGTTCTAGTTCAGCAGCTTTCTTATAGGCACCCTGGGCCTGATCAGGTTGTTCTAACTCCGCTGCAGCAACACCAATAAAAACCCAGGCATTATAGTTATTTTTCTCTTGTTTTAACACTGTCTGATTAAAAAAAATTAAAAAGAACGGGTCATTAAATTTTGGAAGCTAATGAACAAACAACAACTAAAATACTGTCGACTTGAGTGTCAGGAAATCTGGATCTACCACTAACTGGGTGATCTTAAGAAAACCACTTAACCTCTCTGGTCTTCGGTTTCCTCAAGGAGAGAAGGAGCTGGAGTGGATCAGTAATTGTAAAGAGTCTAAAACATGAGGCATATTTTTTAAAAGCTGTCCAAGCAATGCTGATGCCTCCATCAAATGCCTCCCCATGCTCCTTGAAAATACTATGTACAAAAAGAAGACTAAGACTATTCATACCACCCAACCATCTTGCCTGCCTCCACTCCACACTGCCACCAGTCAACTCACAAAACTGTTTTCCATATCGTTTCACCCTAACCAATGTCCATATTTTCCTTCACTATGATAACATTTCCCACCACCAGATAGATTTTTCATCGAAATAACAGGGTAGGAAAGTAGACTGACCCCAATGTGACTATACCAAATGTGTTCAAAAATAAATAGTGGCAATGAATGTTTAAATACCACCTGTCAACAAGAATAAAAATTATATGTAGAGGGTGCCTGGGTGGCTCAGTTGGTTAAGTGACTGCCTTCGGCTCAGGTCATGATCCTGGAGTCCCGGGATCGAGTCCCGCATCGGGCTCCCTGCTCGGCAGGGAGTCTGCCTCTCCCTCTGACCCTCCCCCCTCTCATGTGCTTGCTCTCTCTCATTCTCTCTCTCTCAAATAAATAAATCTTTAAAAAAAAAAAAATTATATGTAGAGCTATTGCTTTCAGAAAGAACAGCTATTTGCTAAAGTAAAAGTTTGAAACAGAAAACAAAGATGTTCTAGTGACAGAAAACAAAACTAGTAGCTACAATGAAATTAGCTCTTAAGATTTTACATATTCTAGAGAAAATAAGAATAATTCCATGAGTTGAGACAGATTATTGTGTTTATATGCATCCACATGACACTTCCAGCAATCTCCCACCATTCTATAGCACAAATTCCATTCTATCCAACAATGCTGTCTCCCAAAAAACTAACAACAAGGTAACTACTAAAGCTGACAATTCTTTAACCTCTAATATGTCCAATTAGTTGACCCCCCCTTTATTCTACTATCGCTCCACTTCTCAATTCTCATCCCTCCTTTCCCAGCTTAGACTCCACTCACCCATGACTGTCGTCTCTCCCTGGCAAAAATACTCAACTCCTTTGCCTCTCTTCCCCATCATCGTTCTCAACATCCATACTTGAACCCCAGCATGCCCATTTCTAAGCTTGAGAAGCTGGGCATGAAGAGAGAAACTACACAACTCAGTTCAGTGATTTCACTTCAATAACATGAAACTTCAAATGGACATTCATTAGGGCCTGGCAATCCCTTCAATCCTCACTAGTAAGTTAAATAACAACTACTTCATACCTTCTTTCATCTCAAATCTCCTACACAGCTCTTCTTCCACTCTCAGCTTATACTTTACTAAGAAAATATCAGAGGGGAACATTCCTCTCTTCCTACCCCCAAACCTACAAATCTGACAGTATATGGATTTACACCTATCTTTCCCCCTGCTAAGATGGAAAATGTATCAAAGACCCCTCTCTCGAGCTCAGGATCCCATCCTCTCTTACTCCTACACTACACTCTCTCTCCTGCACATTCAGTTTCTCCCTCTGGACAGGTGCATTCCCCTCATTACCTTACAGAGGAGATTTAGAATCTTGAGTCTCCCATTCACAAACCAAATAGAATTACGCTGTCAACATACCATTAAAGAATGAAAACTTATGATACAGTAATGCTCCATAATACAACCCATCAAAAGATACCTAAGAGATATTCAGGTTTTGAGAGTGTGACTTTGAGTATGGCCAATGTAGTTTATCCTAGCACAATCACTCTAATGGTCTACTAAACAACTGAACCATGTTTGTTACGTTTAGACAATAAATGATACACATATTACAAATCCATAATGCTTGTAAATAGGTAACATACTTTTACTGTGGAATAAAAAAATATATCAGTTACCTTACAATGTTTCAAAGCTTCTTTGTATTCTTTGTTTCTGATTGCATCTCTAGCACTTTTTAGAGCAGTCTTTACTTCCTTGCTGGACATTCTGTGGAAAATAAAAAGCCTGTGTGAACCTACAATAATACCAACAAACTTAACTATCTGAAAAACGCACATGTAATGCCTTTTATCTGGAACAATCTTTCCACTCTTAAGGTCCCTATAGTGTATTCTCTCACCTCTTCAGATTTTTACTCAAATGTCACTTGCTCAGTGAAACCTTGGCTGGCCACACTACTTAAAATTTCAACCCTTCCTCCCCTCACACCCAACCACACAATATTCCCTTAACCCCCTCCCTAACATTTAGCATCTTATACACTATATATTTTACTTATTTTATTTATTATCTGTTCCCTAAACCCACTAGCATGTAAGTGCCATGTAGGCAGGGATTTTTGTCTGTGGTTGTTGTGAACTGCTCTATGGCCAGTACCTAGTATCTGACAAATTGTATACATTAATAAATATTTGTTGAAAGTCAGCTGTATTTGAGTTATACTCATTCTTCATATAGTAGACTAAAACACAGATGATCTAATGGACCAGGACCCAAAACACATTATCAATCTCAATCCAATTCTACAGTAAGAAGTTTTAGTAGAATAAGCACAAATCACAAAGTAAAAACACTAACACAAATTAACTGCAGTAATTTTGACCTAAGAGCATAAGAAAGCATTCTGTTTTAACGCTGGTTTCTATAAAATATAAATCAGGATACTAACTTTCTTCACAGTAAGGGTCACTATCGAGATACAGCAATATAGTAGTCTTTGAAGAGAAATAAATGCAATGTTTACACTTAAATGAAGGTGATGAATATGCTACAGGATGATGCACTAATTTCAACCATAAAGATACTTCAATTGGTAGACAAACTATTCCTTCATTTAAATTTAAGCTATGTTAATTTAATTTTAAATAAACTAACATATCTTAAGGTTTTACAACTTATTCTGATTTACCAGTAAACAACTTATTCTGATTTACTAGTAAATAGGTCAAATTCAATCACAACTCAATGCTGAAAAAAAGAAACACCTGTATTTTTTGATAACTCTAATCTCGTCAGGAAACAAAGCTGGGTAAATAGTAATCCAATATAGACTGCAGATGTTCATGACAGCAAAATGAATCAAGAAGATGGCTTGCTGACACGGTGTACTGACATCCTTTATACCCAAAGAGGCTGAGGTACAAGTGCAGATCAAAGAAGTTTAAGAAAGCAGGGAAATAGCTCCAGGCTTGGCCCGCTGGCTGACCATCGCCAGCCGCCCAGTGGCCCCGGCAGCCTAGGACCCCGCAGAGGCTGAATAGGCCACAGACCCACTGGGGGGGCTAAGATGGATCTTGTACTCAATGCTGCAGATTATTATTTTTTTACAACGTACTTCTATCCAGCCTCATGGTCTGAGGATGACATCTTCCGACAATTAGTCTCCTGACTGTAACAAAGCTTGGTGCTTATATCCTTTCTTCTTTGCAACACTGAGCTATTATTTTGTCTATGATCATTCATTAATGAAGCATCCACAATTTTTAAAGAATCAAGTCTATAGAGAGATTACGTTTACTGTCCAGTCATTGCCATGGATTAGTATTCCCACTGTGTCAGTGTTCCTGCTGGAGTTGAGAGTTTACAGCAAATAATATGATGATGTAGGAGAGTTTCCCAGTGGCTGGGTTCGCCTCTTTGTTAGTATACAGTCCTTCCTCTTTTTCACTGACATGCTGATCTACTGGATTCACAGAGGCCTTCATCATAGACTTGTGTATAAGTGCATACACAAACCTCATCATCTCTGGAAGATTCCTACTCCATTTGCAAGTCATGCTTTTGACCCTGTGGATGGCTTCCTTCAGAGTCTACCTTACCATATATACCCTTTTACCATCCCATTACACAAGGTGGTCTACTTAAGTTTGTACATCTTGGTCAATATCTGGACGATTTCCATTCATGATGGTGATTTCCGTGTTCCCCACATCTTAAGGCCATTTATTAATGGCTCAGCCCAACATAAAGACCACCACGTGTTCTTTGACTATAACTATGGACAGTATTTCACCTTGTGGGATAGAATTGGAGGCTCGTTCAAAAATCCTTCCTCCTTTGAAGGGAAGGGACCACTTAGTTATGTGAAGAAGATGACAAAAGACAAGTGCAACAGCCATGCAGAAAATGGTTGTAAAAATGAAAAATTATTCAGTGGGGAGTTTACAAAGACTGAGTAGATTGTTGCCCTATTATGAAATATTATGAAATATTTTTAATAAGGAAAAATAATCTACATACATACAACCAAGAGACATAGCAAGCAAATGGTATTTGAGAGTCTGCATTATGGGTACTGCTGAGGAATGATTGTGATGTAGATCGAGGAAGGAATGCTGTGAACACCGAGATTTTAACCTCATGTTTACCATACTAGGTATTGGTCTCAAGGACAAGTCGTGTCTCTGTAGCCAGCATATCTGTAACTTGTATAGCCTCAACAATAGTTTTTATAAGGACAGAGAATAAATTATTGAGGGGACTAGGTTATGTCCTTTTGCCTTAATCCACCCATATTCATTAAGAAAAATACACTGTGCTTGATAATACCAAGACTAAGCATCATAACAAAGAAATACTAATATAAACATGGTTCCTTGTCTCAGGAATGGTTAAGTCTTCAATGTTGGTATGATAATGACTACCTGTAGTATTTTGTTCAAGTGGATACATCAGTGTGAAAAAAAAATCTGATATAACGTATTAGTGGCCAAGTAAATGACCTAATTAATAGCAGGTGTAATAAGATTATCATCTTCCTACACATAGGAAGCTTATTCTCTGGGGACATTGTCCAATATTACATTTTACTGATGAAAAAATAAACTAGAATTTTAAAAAATAAATAAATAAATAAATAAAAGAAAGCAGGGAAATAAAACAAAACAAAAAAACAAGCCTCCTGACTCAAAGAATGTTAGATTCAAAATAATATGAAAATTGACATATAAAATCAATTTATTTGCAGCTACAATGATTCCTTAAATAGGCAGAAAAGTAACTTTTTGCCTAGTTACATTAATTATACAATTAAACCTGCACAGTTCATATGCTCTTATTTTAGCAATAGTTCTCTCACCTGAAATTATCTTGGTATAAATTTATAGGTGCAAACTTCAGGATTTTTTTTTTTTTTTGTAGCCTACAAACTTTGACTGGAACAGGCAACAAATTTCAGCGATGATTTCACATTAAATTTTCTCACACCAAAATTACCTTGGGTGGATAAATCTGCAGACTAAAAAGAAGAGAAATGAGTGATGATTAACAACTAATCTGGACCAATAGAGAGGGATAAAAAGAGACATCCAAGGGGAAAAAATTAAGTTAAAAAAGAACAAAAACAATTCCAAGATAAGACCAAGCAAAAACAAAGAGAAGAATTCAACTTTGCGAAGAGAAAGATCACCATCTCTTCTATCACCTAGCATTTGAGTGGGAAGCACATTCAAACAAGGCAGAACCAGACACCACCAACCCTACATGCAACCCCCAAGCCATACACTGCATAGGACATAAAAGCAATAGAAAAGAAGCCTCCTGCTCTAAAGAATATAATCTAAACCAAACCTAAGACATATGAGTAATTAAAGAATCAAACGCTGAACTAAGGATAATGAATACAACTGCAAGAGGAGTTTAAAGAAGGAAGGAAGTGTGGTGTGAAGTAATGAAGGGATACCAAAAGAAGACAGGATTTAAGAATGGAGGGAAGAAGGACAACTGTTCCAGTCAGAAGTAACTGCATCGGCTAAGTCAGAGAAATAGGAATGAACGTGGCATGTGTAGGACACTATGAGAAAAGTGGGCTCAGTGGAGCAGAAGGGACTTGCTGAAGAACAGAAGAAAATGAGGTTCACTGGATAAAGCAGAACACTAGACTACAGAAGACCTTAAAAATCAGACACACAGACAAGTGTAGACTTAAATATAGCAGCAAAAACAGAGCTGTTAAATGCCTCTACATAAGGTATTTTTAAAGACCACATTAGACAAACTCCATTCTTCGCTTGGCAACCAACTAATGTTCAACACCCTTCCATATCCCTGTATGTCTCCATATGTAATGACAATTACCCTTACTGCAGTGGGATCTTCTATTCTTCTCTTCCTATTCCTTTTTCTTTTTTTTATTAATTTTTAAATTTCATTTTATCATGTTATGTTAATCTTCCTATTCGTTCTTCATTTGATTTGGCATTTAGCATAATATGCTAGCACTGAGGCCCTCTCTCTTCACCTAACATTTATACAGTGAGAAATATACAGATACAGATATAGACAATATAGATAGATAGATATAGATCAGTTTTAGGGGATTAACTAATTTTTGAAAAGATAAAATAATCTGCCCCTTTCTAGCCCTAAAAACTTCTCCTATTTTTGGGAGATGGAGTAGAGAAGAGAGAGGCTCATTCATTCATTTTCTAAACAAAGCTTTCCTAAGTACTAACCTACTAGGTATCATCAAACTCACTTCCTTTCATAGAGCAAAAATGAATGAAGAAAAATGATAAACCTCTATTTGGGACACTTCCTTCTATTCCAAGTATTTCCAACATTTCAAAGAAAAATCTAGGTCTTTTACAAGTGTCTTTAATATTCTTCCACAGCCCCACCCACTTTCCCTTGATAATCTCTATTTTTTTCCTTCTCAATCTCAAATCATACTCATTCAATAAGAGCATTCATTTCGCAGACTTTCAACTCAGTGAAAGGGTTTCTACTACCAAACTAAAAGGGTTTTTATTCAACATATCAAGCATAAAAAGTAGCAACAACTGCACTTAAAAAAAGTTAGAAAGTGACACACATTCCAAAATGATAAATCTCAAAAATAACAAATGTAGGTGGATGAATTACTATGTCCTACACACCCCAGCTAAAGCTACAGAACCTTAAGCTACATTCCACTGTGCAGATACGGAGACTCCACAAAGCAAACGTAACAACAATAATAAATAATAACAATAATGACAATAGAAGTTAACTACAGAAAGCAAAATACGGTACTTTTAAATCTAATAACAAAGTCTAAAGGTGTTTTTTGATGACCTATAGTCTGGCAATAACAACCTACACTATCACATCCTTCTTCTGAAATGAATCGGTAAAAACAATGACTAAGTAAAAACAGACTCCAATTACCTTATTATTTAGCATTCTAGACACTTACCTTTTACCTACTATCTTCTATCTTCTTTTTGAATTGAATTTCAGATTGTTCCTTAACCATTATCCATCTAAATTAAGTAAAGTATGAGACAGGTAACATAAAAAGCATGATAAACAGCCCAAATGTTTAATTTTCACAATTCATAATTTAAAACACAAGAAATAATTAGGTACAATTTTCATCTTTTTTTCTTTCCCAAAATTTCTGAATTGGTCTGTGTTCCCAAAGCCTCAGGCGATGAAAGGAACTTCCATAAACAGAAAAATTCTCAAAAAACATTCCAGAAACTCAAAATACATGAACTTCAGTATAAAAAACTGAGCCAAAAAAGGTATCAACTATGTCTATGTACTTTGTTTTGAATCGAGGACAATCAACAGTACTTACTTACTCCCTATTTGCAGCCTAACTGTACTAAAGTGAACCTGTTTTAAGCCATAAAAAGAATTATAAATATGTAAAATGTTGCCCACATCATGTAACTAGATTAATTTAAAATCTAATGAAAATAGAGAAAACTTTCTTTAAATGTCAAAAACCCAGCTAAATAACCATCTGAAATATTAACACAAATTCTCCATGATATAATCCTAAGTATCTTTTGATGGGATCTCTGAAATAAATTCCGTCAAACAAAATTAATCTAGAATGCTTCATGGAAAGAATGGAAGTGATTTCAAAAAACTGAATTTAAAAAACAGCAATGCTACCTTAAACTAGGAAATGAACAAAATTTAGGTGAAGCAGGTGGGGATGAACAAAAAAGAGAAAGTAAGCTTACTGGACTGAAACATGACTGGCAATATGCTTAAAATAGAATGGTTAGTTCCATAGAAAAGGGTCTTACTGTTAAGAAAATAAGTATTGTGGCCTCCTGTCCTCTTTCCACCATCTTTCCATGCTGCCGTAATGGTGCACATGAATGTCCTGGCAGATGTTCTCAAGAGCATTAACAATGCCGAAAAGAGAGCCAAACACCAGGTTCTTACTATCCCATGCTCCAAAGTCATCATCCAGTTTCTAACTGTGATGATGAAGCATGGTTACATTGGCAAATTTGAAATCACTGATGATCACAGAGCTGGAAAAACTGTTGTGAACCTCACGGGCAGGTCAAACAAGCATGGAGTGATCAGCCCTAGATTTGATGTACAACTCAAAGATCTGGAAAAATGGCAGAATAATCTGCTCCTATCCTGCCAGATCAGTTTCACTGTGCTGACAACCTCGGTTGGCATCATGGACCACAAAGGAGCAAGACGAAAATACACAGGAGGGAAAATCCTGGGCTTCTTTTTCTAGGGATTAATACATACGTGCAAATAAAATGCCTCAATGGAAAAACAAGTACTGTGATCCAAACAATGTTTAAAAAAGTAAAATAAAAGTTAAAACAAGAAGGATAATGAGGGAAGGTAAAACAAAAGTAAAAACCTGACTCTATCCATTACACTAATTTTTTTAAGCCCCAAACCAACCTGATTGTAATTACTTAGTCACTTCAACTCTGTTCTTAGAAAACACCCCAGGTTTTGTCAGGCCCTTCATTCTGCCATACCCACCCGCCAAGCCAAAACTTAACCTTGTTCAGAATATGCTTAGGATGCAGATACATCTGGGTTCAAGTACAATCTGAACTTGGACATCTTACTTCACCACTCCAAGCCTATTTCCTCATTGATAAAGTGAGGATTACATCACTTACTTGATATTTGCATAAATGGAGTGCCTGAACAAACATAAGACACAGTTGACCCTCAAACAACATGGGCTTGGAGTCCACTTATACATGGATTTTTTTCAATAAATGTATTTTCTGTACTGTCAATGTACTGTAAATGTATTTTCCCTTCCTTAGGATTTTCTTTCTTTCTTTTTTTTTTTAAGATTTTATTTATTTACTTGTCAGAGAAAGAGAGGCAGTGCATGGGAGGACAAGCAGGGGGAGCTGCAGCAGAGGGAGAAGCAAGCTCCCCACTCAGCAAGGAGCCCAATGTGGATGCGGGGCTCGATCCCAGGACCCTGGGATCATGACCTGAGCCGAAGGCAGACGCTTAACCGACTGAGCCACCCAGGCATCCCTCCTTAGGATTTTCTTAATAACCTTTTCTTTTCTCTAGCTTACTTTATTGTAAGAATACAGTATATAATACATATAACATAGAAAATAATGTGTTAACTTTATATTATCTGTAAGGCTTCTGGTCAACAGTGGGCTATTAGTAGTTAAGTTTTTGAGGAGTAAAAGTTACATGTGGATTTTTGGCTGTGTCGGCACCCCTAACTTCCACATTGTTCAAGGGTCAACTGTATATTAGTTCTATTCTCCTTATAGATACTGCCACCCTCTCAATCAACTTCACTTTTTTTTCTATTCCTAATTCACATGGTTACTACAAACTTTCTCTACATATTTAAAATCCCCAATCCCTCATTCTTTGATCTCTCAAGTAGTAACCTTCTTGCCAATGTTCTTCAAAAGATGGCTATCATCAAACACAAGTATCCTCTTTGAATTATGTGAATACTAGTCCAGAGTAAATCCTGCAAAAGAGACCACTCCATCCTCTGAATCACTGAAACATTAGTTGAGCTATTCACTTAAACTTAATCGATATTTTTTACCATTGCTATATTGATATGCTCTGGTTCCCAGGTTAATAAAACCCGAAACAAAAGTATTATATCTTTGGAGTTCCTTACATATTCAACACCTATTGAGTAATATGTACTCAATAAATGGCTGATTGTCCAGCTCCCAAAGCCTACTCTAAACATTTAGTTTCCCCACTGCCAAAAGGAAGTAATTCTGTTTGCTAAAATGAGAAAGGAAGAATCTTTTTTTGTGTATCAGCTCACATAACTTTTTGCACCATCTCCCAATACTTTCCACTTTACATCTTTGCTTCTCTCATTCAGCCTGTTCACACTGCTTCTATCTACTCAAACGGTACATGTAAATTGAAGGCCAAATTCAAGCATCAAGCATAAAGCCTTCTCAGATGAATCTCACTAGTCTGAACTTCTAACATTTTTAATCTAAACCAACATTTCCAAAAAGTATTCCAAGGAATAGTAACATGCTTAAAACTATTAACACACCATCTAGTAATTTTGTGAATGCTACACATTATATATCTCACTTTTTTTTAAAGTCATTCTAAATATATATTAGCACACTAAAGACCCTGAAAAGTCCAATAGACCCAAAGATAGTTTAACCTAACATTTCTAAAACTTACATTACTATGGAACATTTATTTTAATGAACAGCAATTAACATTTTGAAGCACATTAGCATTCTCCAAAGTATAATTTGGGATATTCTGGGTTTTGTTTTTGTATGTTTGGAAATTAACTATATTTTTGATGTCTCTTATACTGTTATTAAATCTACAGGGGTGTGAGTGTGTTTGTTTCCCAGAAGTAAACTGGAAGTTCCTTAGGAGCAAAGACTACTTCTATTATTCTCTTTTATTTCCTACAGCGTCTAGTACATTGTAGATAATCAACAAATATTCACAGAATCACAGATGGTAAATACTGAATTTATTCCACATAGTCACTAACTTCACACTTAACCTCCTTTTCCTAAGGCAGAATTTAGTGCTGCGGGTATATTGGACGTTAAAAGAACTGCAAAGAATCAAAATCTATACCAAGACCTTTCAATTGAAAACCTTTCTAAACTGCAGTTAAGTATTTCACAAAAGCAATCTCTAACATACAAATCTTTAACTGATGATTTAAACATACATGTAATAGATCACCTACCCTCAATGCAAAACATACATAGGCATGAACACCCCTCAAAAGTAACTTTTCAGATAGTTACTGATTAGCAAAAATGCTTTATGTCCAGAAAAGAGTGACCAAAATAATGAAGAAACCTGCAATTATATAACTAGCTGAAGGAAATTGGGAAGTCCTTGGCAAAAAAAAAAAAAAAAAAGGTGGAGAAAGAGGCGAAAAGGGTTGCTGAAAAGGATTACTTGCATAAAAATGAAGAGAAATGGACCAAAGAACGATTAAAAGTAGAGGAAGGCTGACTTCAGCTCAAAATAAGAACTGTTAATCAGACATGGCAAATGTGGAATGGGTTACTCATAGGAAGTACATTCCCATCACTAGAGATAAAAAAGCACAGACTGGACAATTCACTTGGCAGGAATGTTGGGACAAATTGAATGTCAGACGGGTGGTAGGACTAGAAGCCCCTTAGATTCTTCCAGTGCTATGTCTCTGGGGCCCTAAAATATCCATCTTGCTCCAACTCACTGCAGCACCTGCTCCCACTGACACTGCCAAGGGGAAAGAGGAAAAAAAGATGTGTCCCTGTCATTCTGACTGGGAACTCAGAATACATGCCTTGTGAAAACAAAGCCAGAGAGAGTAAACACAGTTCACAGAAATAGTACCACACTACAGATGAAGTTAGATATATTTTTTACAAACCTAAAAGTCAGTCAACAATGTTTCTGTGGTGAAATGCTTTCCACACTCCAAATTAACTCAAAACAAATTTTTGAAACATAACCTGATCATGACGCCGCTTACCTATATTATCTCCCATGCTATAAGGCTGCAGTTTCACGTATGTTAGCTTTGTTTCCCTAGAGTTTAAGTTCCTTGCAGACAGGAACTATTGTTCATATATTTGAACGCTCACAAAGAGCTTTAGCATGCTTCTTGATTAAGAATTTGTCTACACTAATAGAGTTTAAGCTCATCAGAATGTCATGAAATGTTATGATTAACTAGGGACAGAGGACTGTAGTGAGGGCAGACTACTAAAGTTCAAATCCTGCTCAGACTGGCTCCCTGTGTAATCTTGGGTAAATCATTTAACCTGTCCAAGTCTCAGTTTTCCTATCTGCAAAATGGTCAAACTAAGGATTACAGAAAATATTAAAACTGAGTTGATTTTATGTTAGGTACTGCAACTCCTCCTTTTACTGTCAAAATATTCATACGACAAACGTGATAAACAAGTTATATATCTGAAATTATGATAATGAAATGAGAATTTGGCTCTGGGGCAGAAATCCGCTTCTTCCAGAATTCTCCAAAGTATTCAACAGTCAAGTGAGACCAGTGATTTTTCTGCAGCAAAACAATGATATTTTGAACCTGTCAATTAATCGAACTCCTCACACAGCTCAGTCATTTCTTCCTTTAAGAGGCTGTTCGGTTTCTCTCCTTTGCACTCTGAAGGCAAGCTGCACCTAAGCTCTTCCCCATCTAGAACATGAAACTGACTGACTAGGCCCCGTTCCTCACGCCACCGGAGCATGATAAATCCTTACTGCACTGGCAGTAAGATGAGGCAGGCTAGAAATTTCTTTGGGGGAATATATTCAAGGAGCCCCACGAATCCACATCGCACCTGAGACAGTCCAGCCAGAGGCCCCACAAAGAACCGCCCAATCTAACTTAAGTGACAGACGCGCTGCCACCTCATCATTGCCCAGTTCATGGTCCTGTCTAATACTCGCCCATGCTTGCGCGGTACAAAATAACCAGCCCTGGCCCCTGACCCTTTCTCTCTATAGGTACCATTTCAATCGCGTATTGGCTCCAACTTCTGCAAAAGCGACAGCGACCCTAACCCACCTGGGACAAATGCTTCTCCTCCAAACGCCAAGGCTAGAGGCCGAGCGCATGCGCATTCCCCAGGCATCGTTCACGTGACTGGAAGTGACTGAAGTTTTAGTTCGCTCGGTATTTGCTTAAAAGGTCTAAAGGGGAATTCCCCCTTTGCGCATGTGCCTACGCCCAGCCTGCTGGGAATTGTAGTTCTGTGGGTAAAGCGCTAGGAGAAACCTAAACTGTGTGGTCCCCGCCCTCTTTCCAGAGGCGTTCCTAAAGGGAGGCGGCAGGCCGATCGCCCAGCGTTTCTGAACCGCTCTCTGCAATGGTGCTGCTGTGGGTGTCGGTTGTCGCAGTCTCGGCGCTGGCAGCACCAGACCCCGGGGCAGGTGGGCAGAGGCGAGGAGCTGCTCGGGTTTGGCCCGCTGCACCCAATGTGGTGCTAGTCGTGAGCGACTCCTTCGTAAGTACCGAGAGGCAAGAGAGTGGGCGTCCCGCTCCAGAGTAGCGACCCGCCCCCAGCTTTTCCTGTGCCGCAGGCTTTTGGGAGCAGAATCTGAGAGCCCCATATACACCCCGTACATATAAAACAATCGAGTAAATGAAATGTATCTGATAGCACCTTTGCATTTTTTTTTAATGCTGGGCTCGACCCACTAATTTTATCACTACTAACGCACTTTCAGTCCGTACCCCCGTTTGAGTCTATTGTGGGGAAAAATAACATTCTGCATCTCCATAAAAGCGTGTAAAGCTTCCCAGTGGTTATTTCCCACTTCAGGTTTACAGGAATTCATGTTTGGGTGTGAAGTGAAGAAAGTTTAACATTTTTATTACCCACGTATCTGATAATCCTGTTAGTGCTGATTTAAGTGCGTTAGTTGATGTAATTTGATCCACTCCCCCATGTTCCAAGGAAATTGTGTGGGTATGTTGTTGTTTAATCCCAAACTTGAACAGTCTTTGGAACTTTCCCAAGCCTCATCGAAAAGAATGCTAGTATCAACATTACCTGAAACTTTTAGTATTATCCGTGATTTAAAAAACTACTGCTTAGACAAATGTTTGGTTATGAGTTACAATACTAGCTTTATCACTGGGTGTTACTGTGGTCACATAGATTGTTGGTGTTAAGCACGTCTGCATCAAAAGAGTGCTTTTAATCACTATGTTCTATTGCCTTTCTCACTGATTAACCTATGATGATTAAAGTTACATAATCTGGATATGCTCATAGGACTTGTTGAGAAAATTATTCAAAGTAATCTTTATGATTCTCTAGATTTAGGGAACAAGCAGTATTGGAGATTAACATGAAAGAGGTTTCTTAGGGAGTGCTCCTGAGATCAAAGGGAAAGGAAGAAAGGGGGATTGTGCAAAGAGAGAGAAGTTGAGTTTTGTTCCTATCTCAGTAGAAGCCTCAGCTGACTTTATGGGTAATTCTCAAACTAGTATGATGCTTCAGAACTGTTTTCATTTGGGGTGAGGGGCTAGGCCTTTATACCCTCATGTTGGATGGCCATTAGTTGTGTGCAGCTCCCAGAAAGGGGCATGATTTCTTGGGCAAGGCAACTCTCATTAGCAGAGGCATTCTTTTCATTCCTAAAGGGAACTTGGGTGGTGCATGAAAGCATCCTAGAAACTTCCAAAGATGACTGAAATATTTTAGGGTGTTTTTTTTTCAGTATAGTATGAATACATAGGTTTTTATATATTTGTGTTTAAATCCTTTGCATTCATTATTCTTACTGATGTTCACAATGTCCCATCTTTGATTAGTGAAAGACCCTTCAGGTTGTTCCTGAGTCCTTTTGACCCATGCCTAATAATCTTCAGCAGTTTACTTTGATAGACTTCCATGTCCAATTTGTGTATTTCCTGTCCTATCTTGTGTTTAGACTATAATCTAGGTGTTCCAGTGTTTCATTGCATTTAGACCTTTCCAATGGACAGATCTAGAAAGTACATATATGAGAAAAAGAAAAAATGAGATCATGTTGATAGTTTCAGCTCAAATTTAAGATTACAAGGTTATTAATTCTTTGATTTTTGTATCTCTTTTATACCAAGTATTTTGGTCCCTAACTACATTAACATGATTGTTTGGTTTCTTTATCCAAATATATATGACATATGTATATTTATACATGTAATATTTTATACATATTGGGATAAATATATAGTATATAAATACATATTCATATA
>NW_023270426.1:64024931-64057124 GCF_011800145.1 Mirounga leonina
TATACATATTGGGATAAATATATAGTATATAAATACATATTCATATATAGTATATAAATACATATATATATATATAGTATATAAATACATATATATATATATATATAAATTTAGAGCCCCAATCGCCCTTGCTCTAGCTCACTAGTAGGGGAAAGGTTCAATGCCAGGAAAGACAAATCGAAAGACCAGACAAGCTTCTGCAAAGCAAGCAGAAAGAAGGAAATAATAAGGGTTAGAGCAGAAACTAATACCAATACCAATGTGCATTTTCTGGCCTTATTTTAGGTAGCCTCTCAATACAGCTGACATTACCTTTCTTGACACACTGTTTTCTCTCAGCATTCATGGGGCTCGATCTCATATCATCTTTCTCCCTTGCTGGCCATTCTTTCTTAGTTTCCCTTGACACCTTCTACTCTTATTTGGGACTCCTTGAATTCCTTTCCTTCCTCCCTTTTCATTCTCTGCATGAAAGGTTTCTTTCAATATCATAGTTTTCAATACCATGAATATGCTAAAGACCCCCATTTTTATTTCACCAGGGTAGACTTTCCAAGCTCCAGATTGCTCTCTGTAATCAACAGCCTACTTTATATATCCATTTGGAAATCTCAGACATATCAAAGGTTTATGTATATCCCACATTTGGATAAACTCATTTTTAAGACTGTATTTTTGTTTATAATTTACTGAAAATATAGAATAGATATAACTCCAGGCCTAAAATACTCTTTTTCTGTCTTTGCTCTTTACCAAGAAGAGTTCTTCAGTTCCAAAATGTGTATTTCCAGCCCAAACACCTCTTCTAATCTTCAGGCTCATTTATCCAGCGGCCACTGACATCTTCACTTATGTCCAGCCTAAAGAACTGCTTCATCTTTCTTACCCTTTAGGTCTCATACTTCCCAGAGAAGCTTTCTCTGTTCACTCTATGTAAAGTACGTCTCCCTTGTTACTCTGTATCTCAGGGTTTTTTTCAAAGCACATATCACAATCTGTAATTATTAATGCTTTATTTTCCAGTATACTTTTTGCCTCTCCCACTAAACTATAAGCTTCAAGGGGCCAGGGACTCTGTTTTTCTCACCACTGAATTTCTGGATCTTTCACAGTCCCTGGCACATAGTAAATGCTTAATAAATATTTGTTCCATCAGTTCATCATGCCCCAAAAGAACTTTCCATAAAGTCCTTTAGTTTATTTACTATATTCAAATGAATCCAAGTACAACACTAAATTCTTAATATTATGAGGCAGATATAGGTAATACTCTCTATACTTGTTTTATCTTTTGAGGATCCTTAGGATCATACTGAAGTTTTTTGCTACTTGTAAATTTTATGGTTAAAATTAAAGGAAATAATTTTCTTCTTTTCTAATGCAATCAGTGTTAATTAAATTTCTTTATTCCAGGATGGAAGGCTAACATTTTATCCAGGAAGTCAGGTAGTGAAACTTCCTTTTATCAACTTCATGAAAGCACATGGCACTTCCTTTCTGAATGCCTATACAAACTCTCCAATCTGTTGCCCATCACGTGCAGGTAAGAACATGCTTAATATTAATGGAAGTGGCCACACACACAAAAATGTTCTCACAGTTTAGAAGATTATACCCAAAAGTACGATAGTAAGTTATATTTGTCATCTAATAAAAAATTTTAATATAAGTGATGCGTATTTTAAGGTATGTATTGGGGTTATTGGAATTTCTACTTTATTTTTCAAGAGTAGGGATTTTTATCATCCAAAGTAGTGTTTAGTTCATGTGTTACTGTTTCATTTCCTTATGATTGGTGACTAAGAATCTTTTGCCTATCCAAGCAAATGAGGAAATACTCATATTTCCTAGAAGAGTTGTATCTTCAAGAAAATTTTCAGTAAGCGTAGTGGGGACTGGGAGGGGACTTCAGAGCCTACCACAAAGTAGTTAGAATTTTCATACGTCAGGTTACTCTGAATTTTTCCATATTATTTCAGATTACAGACTTTATCTGTTTCTCTTCAGTCTCAATTCACTTCTATCCCAAATCTAGTTGTGCACCTTTTTTAGAGTAATTTAATAGGCATAGTTTTAATGGCAAAATGTCAACAGTATTAGTCCATGAATAATTGAGAAGTAGGGGGAAATGCCATTTTTTCAATAAACTGTTCTCTGACAGAGTTGTTTTCCTTCCTGCCTTTCTACCATCTGTTTGCCTTGGGATGCATGAAAGGCACCTCTGTTAGGACATACGTGACATGATCTGTGTGATTTGAGTCCCAAATCCCTGCACCGCCAGCACAATCACCTATGTAACTGCCAGTGAGTAAAGGAAACCCACTACGCTAAATGACATTTCAGTGATGAAGACCCAGGGATATTAAAACAGTTGTGTTAGTGTTTTATTCCCTATTGAGCAAATGGAATGAGCAGTGGACTAGAGTGAGGTGTTGTCCTCGACTCTAATCCTCAATGGGCCAAGCAAGTCACTCACTTTCCTTACTTACAGGGTTAGATATTTGTCTATTCCTTATCTATCTCACAGCGTTGTTCCCAGCATCAAATAAAATAATGAATAAAAAGGTGATTAATAAATTCTAAAGGTTTCAAAAATGTTAGTGATGGTTTTCCTAGAAGAACTGCATTTTGAAGAGTTTGAACTCTTCAAGGAATAATAGTAATACAAACTGATGTTTGTTTCATTCTTACCCTGTGCCTGGCAATATTCTAAGTGCCTTACATGTCTTAATTTATATAATAATAACATGTCCATAGAGTAGGTATTGTTACTACCCCCATTTTACATATAAAAACAAAAGTACTAAAAGGTTAAGTAACTTATCAAAGGCCACTCAGTAATTGGCATTATTGGGATTCAAACCCAGGCAGTCCCTCATCCCACTCCTCAAAAAGAAAACATTTTGTTAGATGAGAAAAGAAAGCTTATTCACCCCTACTATGTGTGTACCCAGAAATGGAAAGGGAAAAGGATTTTTTTTCCCAGTTTTATCAAGATAATTGACATATAACATTGTATCCATTTAGGTGTACAATATAATGACATCATATATGTATATACTGTGAAATGATTATCATAATAAGTATAGTTAATATCCATCACCTTTCATAGTTAAAAAAATTTGTCTTGTGATGAGATCTTTTAAGATCTATTCTCTTAGCAACTTTTAAATATATAATCCAGTATTGTTAACTGTAGTTACCATGCTATACATTATATCCCCAGAACTTATTACTGGAAATTTGTACATTTTTGCCACCTTCACCCATTTTTGCCATCTCCCAACCCGCACTTCTGACAATCACAGTCTTTTATGTTTCTATGAGTTCCGTTTTTCTAGATTCCACCAATATGTAAGATCATACACTACTTATTTTTCTCTGACTTCTTTCTCTTAACATAATGCCCACAAGGTCCATCCATGTTGTCAAAAAAGACAGGGTTTCCTTTTTCATGACTAATAATATTTCTTTATGTAAAAAATATGTATGTATGTGTGCGATATATATGTATGTATGTGCTATATATATATATTTTATATATATATATAAAATCACATTTATTTATCCATTCATCTATCAATGGACTATTAGGCTGCTTCCATGTCTTGGCTATTGTAAATAGTGCTGCAGTGAACATGGGGATGCAGAGATCTCTTTGAGATAATGATTTGTTTCCTTCGGATATAGCTAGAAGTGGGATTGCTGGACTGTATGACAGTTCTAGTTCTGATTTCTTGAGAAACCTCCATACTGGTTTCCACAGTGGCCTCATTAATTTACATTTCTAATAAGATTGCACAAGGGTTATCTTTTCTCCACATCTTCACCACAATTTACTATCCCTTGTCTTTTTGACAGTCATTCTAACATGAGTGAGGTAATAGCTCACTGTGGCCTTGATTTGCATTTCCCTGATAATTAGTGATACTGAGCATCTTTTCATGTAGCCATTTGACCATTTCTGTGTCTTTGGAAAAATATCTATTCAGTTCCTCTGCCCATTTTTTAATCAGATTTTTTTTGTAGGAGTTCTTTGTATATTTTGGATATTAATTATCAAACTATTTGCAAATAGTTTCTCCCAATCCATAGATTGCTTTTGCATTTTGTTGATGGTTTCCTTTGCTGTGCAGAAGTTTTCAAGTTTGATGTAGGTCTACTTGTTGATTTTACTTGTTTTGCCTTTGCTTTTAGAGTCAAATACAAAAAAAATATTGTCAAGTCTGATATCAAGGAGCTTACCCCGTTTTCTTTTAGTAGTTTCATGGTTTCAGGTTTCATGTTCAGTGTTTAAATCCATTTTGAGTTGATTTTCATGTAGGGTATAAGAGAAGGGTCCAGTTTTCCCAACACCAGTTATTGAAGAGCCTATCCTTTCCCCATTATATATTCTTGGCTCCTTTGTTTTACATTAATTAATTGACCATATATGCATGAATTCATTTCTGGGCTCTCTTTTGTTTCATCAAAATATGTGTCTGCTTTTATGCCAAATACCATGCTGTTTTGGTGGTTATATAGTTTTGTAATATAGTTTGAAATCATGAAGGGTGATGCCTCCCATTTTATTCTTTCTCAAGAATGCTTTGGCAATTTGGGTGTTATATATTTTTTCATACAAATTTTAGGATTGTTTGTTCTATTTTGGGGGAAAATGCCGTTGGAATTTTGATAAGGATTGCATTGAATCTGTAGGTTGCTTTGAGTGGTATGGACATTTTAACAATATCAATTCTTCCTATCCATGAATACAGAATATCTTTCCACCTATTTGTATTTTCTTTAGTTTCTCTTACCAGTGTCTTACAGTTTTTAGATCTTTCCCCTCCTTGGTTAAATTTTTTCTAGGTAATTTATTCTTTTTGATGAAATTATAAATGGGATTCTATTCTTAATTTCTCTGATAGTTTGTTCGTAATATATGTAGAAATGCACTGATTTTTGTGTGTTGATTTTATATCCTGCAACTTTACTAAATGTGTTGATTAGTTCCAACAGTTTCTTGGTGAAATCTTTAGGGTTTTCTATATATGTCATCTGCAAATAGAGACAGGTTTACTTCTTTCTAATTTGGATACCTTTAATTTCTTCTTCTTGCCTAATTGCTCTATATGGGACTTCTACTACTATGTTAAGTAAAAATTGTGAGAGTGGGCACCCTGGTCTTGTTCCTGATCTTAAGGAAGAGCTTTGAGCTTTTCACCACTAAATATAATGTTAGCTGTGGCTTATCATATATGGCTTTCATTATGTTGAGCTACATTCTTTCTATACCCAGTTTGTTGAGAGTTTTTGTCATGAATGGATGTTCAGTTTTGTCAAAAGCTTTCTCTGCACCTATTGAGATGAGCATGTGATTTTTATGCTTCATTTTGTTAATGTGGTATATCATGTTGATTGATTTGCAGATGTTGAATCATCTTTGTATCCCTGGAGTAAGTCCCAGTTGATCATGGTGTATGGCCCTTTTAATGTATTGTTGAAATCAGTTTGCTAATATTTTGTTGACAGTTTTACACTATGTTCATCAGGGATATTGGCCTGTCATTTTCTTCTTTTTGGGATATCCTCTTCTGGTTTTGGTATCAGGGTAATGTTGGCCTCAATTAAAATGAGTTTGGAAGTGTTTCTTCCTTTTCTATTTTTTAGAAGAGTTTGGAGAGAGGGATTGGTATTAATTCTTTTATAAATGTTTGATAGAATGCACCAGTAAAACTTTCTGGTCCTGGGCTTTTCTTTCTTGGGAGGTATTTGAATACTGATTCAATCCTCTTACTCATAATTGGTCTGTTTGATTTTCTATTTCTTCATGATTCAGTCTTGGTAGGTTGTATACTTCTAGGAATATATCCACCTCTAGGTCTTCCAATTTCTTGGCATATAACTGTTCATAGTAGTCTTAAAATTCTTTGTATTTCTGTGATATCAATTGTAACTCCTCTTTCATTTCTGATTTTTGTTTTTGTTTGTTTGTTTGTTTGTTTAAAGATTTTATTTATTTATTTGGGAGAGAGAATGAGAGACAGAGAGCATGAGAGGGAGGAGGGTCAGAGGGAGAAGCAGACTCCCTGCCGAGCAGGGAGCCCGATGCGGGACTCGATCCCGGGACTCCAGGATCATGACCTGAGCCGAAGGCAGTCGCTTAACCAACTGAGCCACCCAGGCGCCCTCATTTCTGATTTTTGAATCATCTCTTTTCTTGGTAAGTCTAGCTAAATGTTTGTCTCTTTATCTTTTTTATGTTCCTATTTATTTATTTATTTATTTTGATGTCATGTTCTGTGATTCATTGTTTGCATATAACATCCAGGGCTCCATTCAATACATGCCCTCTTTAATACCCATCACCAGTCACTGTCTCTTTATCTTTTAAAAAAACCAGCTCTTAGTTTTACTGATCCTTTCTATTTTCTTTTTAAGTCTCTATTTATCTTCACTCTAATCTTTGTTATTTCCTTTCTTCTACTAACTTTGGGCTTAGTTGTTCTTTTTCTAGTTCTTAAAGATGTAAAGTTAGGGGACGCCTGGGTGGCTCAGTCGGTTAAGCATCTGACTTCAGCTCAGGTCATGATCCCAGGGTCCTGGGATCAAGTCCTGCATCAGGCTCCTTGCTCAGCGGGGAGTCTGCTTCTCCCTCTGCCTGCCACTCCCCCTGCTTGTGCACTCTCTCTCTGACAGATAAATAAATAAAATCTTAAAAAAAAAAAAAGATGTAAAGTTAGGTTTGAGCTCTTTTTTCTTGATGTAGGCGTTTAACTCTATGAACTTAGCCCTTAGAACCACTTTTTCTGCATGCCATTAGTTTTAGTATGTTAAACTTCCATTTTCATTTGTCTCAAGACTTTTTTTTATTTCTCATTTGATTTCTGCTTTGACCCATTGATGTTCTGTACCATGTTGTTTAATCTCCACATATTTGTGAATTTTCCAGTTCTCCTTGTAAATGACTTCCAGTTTCATACCTTTGTGGTCAGAAAAGATGCTTGATATTTCAGCTTCTTAAATTTATTAGGACTTGTATGATCTGTCCTAGAGAATGTTCTGTGTGCACTTAAGAAGAGTGTATATTCTGTTGCTTTTAGATGGAATGCTCTGTGAGTGTCTGTTAAGTCGCTCTGATCTAACATGTAGTTTTTAAGTTCAGTGTTACTTTATTGATTTTCTGTCTGAATGATCTATCCATTGTTGAATCTGGGGTATTGAAGTCCCCTACTATTATAGTATTGCTGCCTATTTTTCCCTTTGGGTCTGTTAATACATGAAGAAAGATTTATTGGATACAATCATACTTGTAGAAAATAACAGCGAAGGTGTAGTACACTTAAATTTTTTGTGGAAAGCCAGTACAAGGACAACATCCTTAAAGATGTTGGAAAAAGATCTGTACTTCACTTGACTGACCTGGAAAATAAATAAATACTTAGTGATTATTTTTATGATTGAAAGAAGACTCTAGAGTCCAACAGGCTTTATACATAATTCCAGCTGTATTTACCTTAACTTAACCTGTAAGCCTTGAAGACTCACCTGTAAAATGGAAATAGTAACTCCTTGCCAAGTTTTCCCCTTGATAACATGAGGTAACAATCAGAAATGTTAGGTAAAGCACCTAATGCAGGTTATGTCTTACTCCAGAGCATGAGTTCTAAACTAGTAGATTCTTTCTCTTGCTGTAATTGTCTTCATAGTTAAAACAAATCGATAAGCTTTACACTAATCCCAGTTTCTCCCCCTTCCCCCAGCAATGTGGAGTGGCCTCTTCACTCACTTAACAGAATCTTGGAATAACTTTAAGGGCCTAGATCCAAATTATACAACATGGATGGATATTATGGAGAAGCATGGCTACCAAACACAAAAATTTGGAAAACTGGACTACACTTCAGGACATCACTCCATTAGGTAAAAAAGTAAAACAAAATAATGCTAATATGCTACCCTCTGCTATAGTACATACATGTACTCTTTTTTGACTTTTATTATTTCTGCACAAAGGTGAAAGTAAAGCTCTTAATCCCTCAATTGTGTGAATTTGGCTAAAACTTCACCTTTCTTTAATCTTCTTAAAATATTAAGATTGCTAATATGCTGGTAATTTTTGTTTTTCTTAAAAATTAAAGGTCTATAAAATTCTTCAAATTTTATTTTGAGTTTTGTTATACAATATCTACTATGTACTGAATACAGTTTATATTTTTTAAAGACCATAATCTTCCATCTGCTTGCTTTTGTCAGTTATCTCCTTTCAGTCTAGTATAGCTTTTTTTTTTTTTTTTTTCATTTTACTAAGTCCTCAAAAACCGGGCAGCTGAGCACAGTGGTTAAGAGCAGAGATCTGGGGAATCAGAATACCTACTTGTGAATCTTAGTTTCTCTATTTACTACTGACCTCTAATTTCTTTGTTGTGAGGGTTAAATGGAATGAGATCTGCAGAAAAAAAGCTCACACACAGCAGGTCTGAAACAGCTATCCTTAGAAAGGCCTGCTTTCAAGACTGGCCCTTGGCTTATATCTAGTAACTTGAATATCAGGAGTGTTCCATCTATTCCCTGATAAAAGTGACTTATTCTATACCTAGAATGTACAGTGTGGTTTATGCTGAACACCTGCTTTCCCTCTGAAAGTCTGGGATTTTGGTATGTGGCAGGCAGAGGGCGTCTGCATGATCAGCCCCCAGTAACAACTTGGGTACTAATGAGCTTCCCTAATACACAATTCTTCACATGTATCGTCACGTTTGATGCTGGATGAATTAAGTGCCCTTTGTGTCTCCACTTGGAAACTTGAAAATGGTTTGCTGTGGACTTACCCTAAATACCATTCCCTTTGCTGATTTTGCTTTGTGTCCTTTCACTATAATCATAGCCATGTGTACAACTAAATGCTGAGTCCCATGAGTTCTCCTAGTGAACTTGGGTATGCTCTTGGAGTCTCCCAACACTCAGGACTCCTGTCACAAATACATATTAAAGCCTGGAGCAGTACCTCTTGCCTACAAGTGCTAATTGAGGGTTATGACAGTGGTAGTCGTGATGATGATGATGCTAATGATTATGGTAAGAACCAGAAAAATAAATTGAATAAAAATAACAGTGAATGTAGTGAAATGAATAGTGTTCCCCAGAACTTCATGTCCACCTGGAGCTACAGAATGTGACCTTATTTGGAAATAGATCCTTTTTACAGATGCAATTAGTTAAGGGTTCAAGATGAAGTCATGCCAAATTTAAAGTGAGTCCTAAATCTGATAAATAGTGGTCTCTTTAGAAAAAAAAAAAGGACACAGACACACAGAGAGGGCAGTGTGAAGACAGAAGCAGGGATTGGAGTGATCACAGCTACAAACCAAAGAATGTCAGAAGCCAGGGAAAAAGGAAGAATTCTTCCCGAGAGCCTTCAGAGGGAGCATGGCCCAGCCAATACCTTCATTTCCGATTTCTAGTCTCTAGAACCATGAGAGAATAAATTTCTCTTGTTTTAAGCCATCCTGTTTGCAGTAATTTGTTACTACAGTCCTAGGAAACTAATAGAATGAATTTTGGGTGAACAGATACTAAAATAATCTAGAATAATCTGGATATTAGCCTTGCTCTTCTGGGTAATGTTAAATTTATTTTCTCTTCTGTCTTCCAAAATCTAAAAGATACCAATCCTGCAAACCCAGAAGGGACCTTCACATCTCCTCCCTGTCTCTGCCTTCTAATCCATCCCCAGATGTTGTCAGTTCTACTTCTAAAATCTCTCTCCTATTTATTCACTTACCATCTCCACCAAAGCCTCTCCTGTCTAAAATACTGAAGTAGTCCTCTAACTTTTCTTCTATCTGATCCATTTTCTATAGGCAGACAGAGTGATCTTTTAAAAATATTCATCTGATCAAGTGCCTGACCTGCTTAAAATATTTCAGTGGTTTTTTTCCTCTGTAGGTAGGCTAAAATCCCAAGCCCACAACATGGTTTATAAGACCCTACATTATCTAGTCCCTGCATACCTCCTGTCTCATTTCATATCACTCTCTCTCCCCTTCAGTATGCACTTCCTCTTTCATTTATGTCACATGCTTTTCACTAGCTCTGGACCACTGCACAAGCTAGTCTTATGCAAAAAGCTCTTCCCCCATTCTTCCCAGGAATTCAGGAGAAGAAAAGGGTGGAAGTAGAAGTAAACATGGTAGAAGGAGCAGAGGCTTTGAGTCCATCGGAACTGTTAGATGCCCAGCTTCCCTGCTTACCATCCTTGTGACCTTGGGCAAGTTACTTGACTTCTGTGTCAATGTTCTCATTGGAAAACTGGAATTAATAATACCCACCTCAGGGTGCCTGGCTGGCTCGGTCAGTGGAGCATGCGACTCTTGATCTGGGGGTTGTGAGTTTGAGCCCCATGTTGGGTATAGAGATTACTTAAAAAATTTTTTTTTAAATCTTAAAAAAATACCCACATCATTGGATGTTTAGGAGTTTTCAATGAGTTAATAAAAAAGATTAAATAATACGAAGTACTTAACAATGCCTGGCAAAGAATAAGCATTTAATCAAGAGGAAAAATTATTATTGTAAAAATGGCTTAATCAGGGGGCGCCTGGGTGGCTCAGTCGTTCAGCGTCTGCCTTTGGCTCAGGTCATGATCCCAGGGTCCTGGGATCGAGCCCCGCATCGGGCTCCCTGCTCCGCGGGAGGCCTGCTTCTCCCTCTCCCACTCCCCCTGCTTGTGTTCCCTCTCTCACTGTGTCTCTCTCTGTCAAATAAATAAATAAAATTTAAAAAAATGGCTTAATCAGAATTATAGTTTAATATTTAAATGACTCTTTCATTTTCTTTTTTTCTTTTCTTTCTTTTTTTTTTTTAGGGAGGGAGGGACAGAGGGAGAGGGAGAGAGAGAATCTTAAGCAGACTCCACCCCGAGAAGGGAGCCCGACGCAGGGCTTGATGTCATGACCCTGAGATCATGACCTGAGCAGAAAGAGTCAGATGCTTAACCAACTGAACCACCCAGGCGCCCCAAACCCTTTATTTTCCTAAAGTGTGTTGCACTGCTAATTATTTCATGCAGTTTCACAAATTCTCTTTAAAATTCTTCTACTTTTTAGAAAGTAAGTTTAATCCAAAGTAAAATGTAACTATTCTTCTTATCCTATCCTATACTATTACCCTGCCCTATGCTATTATCCTATTGTTTTCTCAGTTTCCTCAGCCAATCCAGTAATAAAAAGAATCTCAGGTTGAATGGCTCATACTCCCTGTAACTCTCATTCTGTGTATGACATGGTTAAAATCTGAGCTGAATTTTATTCCTCGGGAGTAAGGACCCTGTTCCTCTTTTTCATCGCTTTATTCCCATTGCCAATATCATGCCAGCGCACTGTTGGCACAGAATTAAATGTCTGAGTGAATGGGACAGGAAGCTACATTGCTCTAGCTATAGCTTATTATTTGATAAACATTGATGTTCTGTTTAACCTGTGGTTTAAAATCAGTAAAAGGAGAAAAGCCACTTAAATGTTGACATTTGGGACATCAAAGATGATTTTCAGTATAATAATTGCTTATGGCTAATTTTCCTAGCTCACCAGAGCTTAAGAAATTGAAATAAGCTCTCAGGACTGTTTGTATTAGTGCTGTATGTACCCACACCGTCATTTAGCTGACAAATAGGTCAAGTTTGCTACTAATTGCATATCTGGAGAGGTTATATGAATTATGGTACATTATCTTTTAGATTTTTCTGTGCGATTTGAAAAATGGGTCTCAGGAAAAAAACGTATCTCAGTATCAAACTTAATAGGGGTATTCAGTATTTTGATAGACTGACTCTCAAAGTCAGAAGTTGTTTTTATAACTCTTTCTGCTACCTTTTCCACTGAAATTGGCCATTTTTGAACCTGCTTGTATTTTCAGCCAGAATTACAAGTTTCTTTAGCTTATTACAGTAATACTCCATCTGTCTTTTTTAGGTCTGAAGTGATACTTTCTTCTTGTATCGGTTTAAGAACACTAGTCCCGCTATGTGTCCCTTATTTGTATAATATATTGCACTACACTGGGATCCTTAAGGGCTACACACTTGTTTATTCCAGACAATTGTTAAACAGGTAGTGGTGGTAGTACTCATTACGATTCTATTTACTATCAGTCTTTGGGCAAGTTATGTATCTACTTAACCCCCCTCACATTGTAGGTGTTATACTTATAATAGGTTTGATTAGGTTCAAATTTGCCATATCTTATTAGCAACTGAAAGGAAACATTTGTATTTAATTCATAGGGTATTTTGGTAATTTTTACAATCAGATAAAACTGTTTTGCCAAAATATATGCAATATCAAAAACAGTGGTTCTCAACCAAGGGCAATTTTGATAAGACCCCCCCACCCCAAGACATCTGACAAGGACTGGGGGAATGCTGCTGACATCCAGAGGGTAGATGCCAGGTTGCTGCTAAACAGTCTACAATGCACAGAACTCCCCCCACCACCACCATCTGCCTCCACCCTGCAGCAAAGAATTATCAAGCCTAAAATGTCAATAGTGCAGAGATTGAGAAAACATGATCTAAACTAAATATTCTAAATATTTCTAAATCAACAAAACCAAAGAGTATGTTAGTTTGGAAGTGTGTAGAATTAGGAGATATTTTATATAGACATTTTAAAAACTAGATTTCTAAGATCAGCACAATTTAATAAAGAAATTGAGTATTAAGTAATATTCCTTAAAATACTAAAACTAAAGATGATCCTTATTTAAGTTACAAAAGTATAGTCCGGTGTATTTTATTCAGCCAATATTTAATGGAGCCAACTAGTATGTACCAGACACTATTTTTAAATGATGGGTCTACAGGAGTGATCAAAACACAAAAATCTCTAAACTCAGGGAACTTACATTCTAGTGGCATCAGAAGCCAATTTAAATAAGCTGCTGTCTTCTCTTTCCTAGCTAAAAGTTAAAAACCTAAATTCAAATTCTCTGTCATCCTACTTCCACTGAAATTTATCTATGTTCTCAGTTCATGTAACTTCATGTTTTTCTGAAGCCAGGTCACACTAGGCAATTTTCACTCCTCTGAAACAAATGAAAAATAAAGGCCTGCTTCCAAAATGAGAGAATTGCTCTGGGGAATTCTTAAGCTTGAACCTCTTGGCAAACAGCAAAGTGAAGCAAACCATGAGCTTCTTACAGCACTCTTCCTGTCCCCGTCAGGCCTCCAGACAGGAAGCACAGTCTGGATTCTCAATAGAATCAGAGTAACTAAGAAGGAAGGGACAGAACTCAGAATAGCAACTGTAGAGCCCTCTCTCAGTCCCTTTCAGTTCTGTATCCTAGTGGTAAGTATGTGTATATCTCATCCATATTCACCATTATTTTATGATCTAAGATCATATATACCTTTAGGTAGGTTTTCTCCATACCAAAGAGGAGTTTATTTTGTTCTTTTCCTTATAATGGAGAAAGGCATCCATTCCTTTGGTCAGTTTAAAAGATTTTGTGGAACCCACACCACTATGACCATCTCATTATCTTTAATGAAATTCAGTACCTAGAACAGCTTGCATTATTCTGGGTGCATTCTCAGATAATTTAGGATAAGGAAAGAGTCTGCTGTTGTTTTAGTTATTCCAGAACCCTCACTTCTGATGACTAGACAATTCTTGGCTGAAGCAGCCCCTGGGGCTATCTTCAGAATGCTGTCTACCATAATTCCTAGATCTTGAGACATCAGTGGATCGCTCTGAGCCTACAATCTCATTACTATTATTGGATTTTTTTTCCCATTTAATTACTAAACTTTAATGTATTAGGGTTTAGCTGCCTATAAGGAAGTTTATGTCTCCTACTTTGGCCAGTGTTAGCCATTTGTGGAAATTTATGTCAATCTATTTGAGACGAGTCTGAAGGTATCTAGTAATAGGGAGATTTAACTTTTCAAATGAACATTAGCATTAGCCAGATACGACCTAGCTGAAGAGACGTATGGTTTTAAAAGGGTTAAAAAAAAGTCTCGATAACTACAGTACAGGGCAAAATATGTTTAATTCTGTTTAAAGGAGGAAGAGATCACATCCAGATGTTTTTTTCAGGAGATGGGAGTAAAGGCTGTATTTAATTTATTCTAAGGTGGCACTTCTTTCTTTTTCACAATTTATCTCTGAAATTGCAATGTATCTTACTGTTGAGATTACAAAATTCTGTTATAGTCTAACTGGCAGTATTTTTCTTAATAGTGTATATCTATCTATCTATAGATAGATATACATACATATATATTTTTTTAAATAGTATATATAGTTTTAATAGCATTTTAGATTTGATAAGCTTTCATAGAAGTAGAACATTACTAGGCCAAAATGGACAGGAAGGAAAAACTAAAGAAAGGCATCCAAGTAGGAGAGTACAGACCTTTTGGAGAACATTGGATAAACCAGAATTCCTGTAGGGAAGCAATGAAAGGTAAAGCTTTCGTATGTGAGAAGGACTTCAGTAATAGGTTCAGACAGCTGGCAAAAAAAAAAAAAAAAAACCTGCACACTTCATCTGGTAAGCTGAATTTGAGAATCTCCACAAAGTTTTTGTTCTGTTAAAAAAAAAAAATAGTAACAACTTGGGAATGTTTATGTTTTATTCTTTTCACCCTTGAACAGATTTTTTGCTCTCTAGTCAAGTCCCACGATTATTTTATGTGAACTTTTTGAGTTCATGTAATTTTTTTTTTTTAGATTTTATTTATTATTTTTGTCAGAAAGAGAGAGAGAGCACAAGCAGGGGGAGCAGTAGAGGCAGAGGGAGAAGCAGGCTCCACCGAGCAGGGAGCCTGATGCGGGGCTCGATCCTAGGACCCTGGGATCATGACCTGAGCTGAAGGCAGATGCTTAACCAACTGAGCCACCCAGGCTTCCCTCATTCATGTAATTTTTTGATTGATCTAATTTGCCATCCATTCAGAGTTTTCCTGTGTTCTTTTAAGTATTTCCATCCTCCAGGTGGCTCTTTTATTGCCTACATTCTATTATAGTTAGCCATGAAAAAGAGAATTTGTTTACTATGCATTTAATATTATTATATAAAAAATATATTTATAATAAAAACTAATTATGAAATATTTAAAATACAAAGTATTATGTTAACATTATTAAATTAATATTTTACACAAGTATTAATAATGAATTATACCATTTAGTGAAAATTATATCATTTAGTGAAAATCCATGATTTTCATCTTATTTACAAATAGCTCTATGAATTTAAAAAAAAGAATAAGGAGCACTGGCCACTTTAATTTCACCAAAAAAAATGGTTGGAATTAATAAAATTAATCAATGAGAAAGCATGCATATATTCAGCATTTAAATAATGTATGTTGAAAAGGAATGTTCCAACTTGAATTTGCTAGAGTTTATTCATTCCACTAAAACAGACTGTTTTTTGAGTGTCCCTATATGTGAGGAAGATAGGTGACAGCCTTACAAGTTCTTTAAAAAATGGTGTATGTATTTCTCACAATATTGAGGGAAGAATATTTAATGGAAAGGAGTATGGATTTCTTTTTTCTTTTATAGAATGTGTTAGGCTGATACCAGAATTTGCAAGGTACATTATTCAGAATTGTAACATTTTCATTAAGGAGACTTATCTGAGATACATCTAGCTGTTTAAATCCCATCAGAAACAATAATTGTGTATTTGTGAGAGAGAGAGAGAAAAAGAAATATCCACAAAACTCTTGAAGACTGAGAGTTAATTATCTTAGGAAGCTGCAGGTTAAGCCTAACCTCAGAATTCATCTTGAAAGAAAATGGTCATGTGATCAATTGTAATGTGCCATATTTTTTCAGAAGAGATCGCTACTATGTTAATTAATCCTGTGCTTTCTGCTGACTGAACAATGCTGCTGCAGAATTTGGCATATTGGCACAGAAAACCCACACAACAATGGCATATATGCAAATTTATGCATTAATTAGTTGGTAATGTGTTAGGTAGGAGTTTTTTCATTCATATTAGGAGGATATTTTATTGTTAAAAAGAACTAATCAGACTGCTGATTGTTTGGTAGTACATTTGGCCATCAACTTGTTTTCTGGCATTGAACCAAGGTAGCCCATTTATGGGCTACTGAAGATACTATTTTGGTGATCCAACTAAAAATTGAGAAGTTTCTGCATAAAAGAATTCTTAGTTGTTATGTAGAACAATGCATCTCAGACTTTAATATGCACACAGATCACCTGGGCATTATGTTAAATACCTTTCTTATTCAGTGGGTCTGGGGTGGGACCTGAGATTCTGCTTCTGTATCACAAGCTTCCAGGTGATGCTGATGCTGTTGGTCCACAGACCATGTCCAGTAGCAAGAATATAAAGAACCAGACTTCGGGTAGGGGTAGGACAGGGTTTATCCTATTGTGAATGCCTTTATCAGAAACATGGTAATTTTATGTCCCTTTGTCCACTCATGTGAGATTGAGTGTGAAAAAGATGCATATAACATCTTACTAATATGACAATAGTTTTGACCTCATGGACCCCCTGAAAGCCTCTCAGGGACCTCCCAGAGATCCCTGGGCCACACTTTGAGAAATGCTGGCATATAGGAAACTACACGTTGTATGTTTGTGCTTACTGCAAGTAACCCTCGCATCAATGTAAATAACCCAGAAAATGACCCAAAGACTGGCAGAACAAACTCCACAAGTAAATGTAGAGGAGAGGCCACAGCTGAAGAGGGTAGAAAAGGCAGAGATGTAGTGGGGAGCTAAACCCTGCAAGTCTGGCCACTGGAGGCAGGAAGCAATGGGCATGGAGAGGGGTGAGAGACTAGCACATGGGGGAGCCTGCATAGAGAAGACAGGTCCCCACAGCATCTGGCCCTCTGAAAATAAAAGTGGTCAAATTTCATGAATTCTTAGAACCAGCAGTTCTTAAAGCACAGAGCTTTAAAAATCAGCAGGTTCCATGCTGGGATAGCCTACAGGGTAATGGGAAGCCAAGTCCCTGCCCTTAAAGAGAAAGTAAGACAACAGCCTAAGGAGATACAGCATAGAAGCAGCATTTACAAAAGCACCTGGAGCATCTAGGAGGGAGAGTTACTTACTACACTCAGAGTTCTGTGAGGGACCTCTCCAGGAGCAAAGGAGCTGGCAGGCACCATTTCGCTCCCCCACCGCCCAACATAAACACACAGCCACCTGCGGAAACCAGTGTGGCATAAACATCCACCATCTAACTTGCTTACACCATGCTCCTCCCCCTCCAGCTGGGCCTGCCTCCATCGCAGCACTGGGGGGTCCCCTCCCCCAGATAACCAGTGCAAACCTTGCCAACACTGTATCTCCCAACTCTGCCCTTAACACGGTCTGGGTCCTGGTGACAGCAGCTTGTCAGCTCCCACAAAGCACACACACACCTTGTTAAAACTGCACCCCCACTGGCACACACTTTACAGAGTAGCCCAGGCAGGCCTCAGTCTCCACAGTTGCTGCACACCCCCTGCGGAAGAGAACCAGCCCACACAACTTCATTCAGATTAGGAGAGAGAAAGAGTTTCCCAGACAAAAACTAAAGGAGTTCATGACCACTAACCCAGCCCTACAAGAAATGTTAAAGGGGACTCTGAGTGGAAAAGACAGACTGTGAGTAAGAGTAAGGAAAGTAGGAAACACAAAAGTAGTAACAGTAAGTGTCTCTGTAAAACTCAGTCAAGGGACTCACAAGTGGAAGTAAACTATGATACCATGTACTTAAAACATGGAGAAGAGAGGAGTAAAGATTGGGTTCAAACTTAAGCGACCAATGGGTCACGGGTGTGGCTCAGTCGATTAAGCATCCAACTCAATTTCAACTTAGGTCGTGATCTCAGTGTCATGAGCTTGAGCCCTGCATTAGGCTGGGCACGGAGCCTGCTTAAGATTCTCTCTCTCCTTCTCCCTCTGCCCCTACCCCACCCCCACTCTAAAAACAGAACAAAACAAAACTTAAGCAACCATCAACTTTAGATAGACTGCTATACGCAGAAGATGTTATAAACAAACCTAATAGCAACCACAAACCAAAAAACAGTGATATGCAAAAAATAGAAAGGAATCCAAGTAAATCACTAAAGAAAGCCAACTTATGGTGAGAAAAGAGAGCAAGGGAAGAAAGGAACAGAGAAGATCCACAAACACAAAAAAACAAAAAACAAAATGGCAATAAATACATACCTAACAATAATTACTTTGACTATAAATGGACTAAATTCTCCAATCAAAAGACACTGGGTGATGGAATGGATAAAAAAACAAAAACAAAAACAAAAAAAACGACCCATCTATATGCTGCTTACAAGAGACAAAGCTTCAGACCTAAAGACACATGCAGGCGCACCTGGGTGGCTCAGACAGTTAAGTGTCTGCCTTCAGCTCAGGTCATGATCCCAGGGACCCGGGATCAAGCCCCGCATTGGGCTCCTTGCTCAGCAGGGAGTCTGCTTCTTCCTCTCCCTTTGTCACTCCCCCTGCTTGTGCTCTCTCGCTCACTCTCTCTCTCTCAAATAAAATCTTAAGGGGATGGAGAAACATTTATCATGCAAATGGGTGTCAAAAGAAAGCCAGGATAGCAATATTTATACCAGACAAAATTGACTTTAAAACAAAGACTGTAACAAGAGACACAGGATACTATATAATCATTAAGAGGAGAATCCAACAAAAAGACGTAATAATTGTAAATATTTATGCACCTAACATGGGAGCACTCAAATGTATAAAGCAGTTAATAACAAATATAAGTAATACAATACTAATCAATAGCAATACAATGATAATAGAAGGCTTTAACACTCCACTTATATCAATAAACAGATCATCTAAACAGATAATCAACAAGGAAACAGTGGCTTTGGGTGACACACTGGACCAGATGGATTTAAGACATATATTCAGAACATTCCATCCTCAAACAGCAGAATACACATTCTTTTCAAGTGTACAAGGAACATTCACCAGAATAGATCACTTATTAGGTCAAAAAATAATCTTGATAATTTCAAAAAGATTGAAGTTATACAACGCATCTTTTCTGACCACACTGCAATGAAACTAGAAGTCAACCACAAGAAAAAATCTGGAAAGCACAAATTGATGGAGATTTAAAAAACATGCTACTAAACAATGAATGGGTCAACCAAGAAATCAAAGAAGACATAAAAAAATAGATGGAGACAAATTAAAATGAAAAGACAACAGTCCAAAATCTTTGTGATGCAGGAAAAGCAGTTCTAAGAAGCTTATAGCAATTCAGGCGTACCTTAAGAAGCAAGAAAAATCTCAAATAACTTGACCTTCCACCTAAAGGAGCTAGAAAAAAAAGAACAAACAAAACCCAAAACCAGCAGAAGGAAGGAACTAATAAAGATTTGAGCAGAAATAAATGATATAGAAAGTAAAAAAACAATAGATCAATGATACCAGGAGCCAGTTCTTTGAAAAGATCAATAAAATTGATAAACTCTAGACAGACTCATCAAAAGAGAGAGAGAGAAGACTCAAAATCAGAAACAAAAGAGAAATAACCAACATCACAGAAATGCAAAGGATTGTAAGAAAATATTATGAAAACTTATATGCCAACAGACTGGGCAATCTAGAAGAAATGGGTAAATTAGAAACATATAACCTACCAAAACTGAAACAGGAAGAAATAGAAAATTTGAACAGACTGATCACCAGCAATGAAATTGAACCAATAATAAAACTCCCAACAAACAAAAGTCCAGGACCAGACAGCTTCACAGGTGAATTCTACCAAATATTTAAAGAAGAGTTAATACCTATTCTCAAACTTTTTTTCAAAAAATGGAAGAGGAAGAAAAATTTCCAAATTTATTCTATGAGGCCAGCATTTTCCTGATTCCAAAACCACATAAAGATACAACAACAAGGGGGCGCCTGGGTGGCTCAGATGGTTAAGTGTCTGCCTTCGGCTCAGGTCATGATCCCAGGGTCCTGGGATCGAGCCCCACATCAGGTTCCTGGCTCAGCGAGGAGCCTGCTTCTCCCTCTCCCTCTGCCTCTCTCCCTGTTCATGCTTTCTCTCTCTCTCTCTCTCTCTGTATCTCTGGGTCTCAAATGAATAAATAAAAAATATATATATAAAAAAAAGATACAACAACAAAAAAATAACTACAGGCCAATATCTCTGATGAACATAGATGCAAAAATCCTCAACAAAATATTAGCAAAGCAAATCCAACAATACATTTAAAAAAAATCACTCACCATGATCAAGTGGGATTTATTCCTGGGATGCAAGGGTGGTTCAGTATAAACATATCAATGTGATACATCACATCAATAAGAGAAAGGATAAAAACCATATGATCATTTCAGTAGAGGCAGAAAAAGCATTTCACAAAGTACAACATCCATTCATAATGGAAAAAAAAAAACAAAAAACCTCTCAACAAAGTAGATTTAGAGGGAACATACCACAACATAATAAACGCCTTATGTGAAAAACCCACAGTGAACATCATACTTAATGTTGAAAAATTGAGATCTTTTCCTCTATGGTCAAAGAACAGGCAGGGATGTCCACTCTCACCACTGTTATTTAACATAGTAGTCCTGGAATTTCTAGCCACAGCAATCAGATAAGAGAAAAGAATAAAAGGCATCCAAATTGGTAAGGAAGAAGTAAAACTTTCACTATTTGCAGATGACATGATACTATTTAGAGAAAAACAGAAAGACTTCACTAAAAATATACTAGCGCTGATAAATGAATTCAGTAAGGTTGCAGGACACAAAATCAATGTACAGAAATTCACTGCATTTCTATACACTAGTAAGCAGCAGAAAGAGAAATGAAAACAACCCCATTTAAATTGTACCAAAAATAATAAAATACTTAGGAATAAACTTAACCAAAGAGGTGAAAGACCTGTACTCTGAAAACTATAAACACTGATTGAAAGAAATTGAAGACAACACAATGAAATGGAAAGACATTCTATGCTCATGGATTGGAAGAATAGAGATTGTTAAAACATCTATACTACCCAAAGCAATCTACAGATTTAATGAAATCCCCTATCAAAATACCAACAGCATTTTTCACAGTCCTCGAACAATCCAAAAATTTGTATGGAACCACAAAAGACCCCAAATAGTCAAAGCAATCTTGAAAAAGAAAAACAAAACTGAAGGTATCACAATTCCAGACTTAAAGTTATATTACAAAGCTGTAATAATCAGAATAATATACTGGCACAAAAACAGACACATAGATCAACAGAACAGAATAAAAAGCCCAGAAATAAGCCCACAATTATGTGGTCAATTAATCTTCAACAGAGGAGGCAAGATTATGCAATGGGAAAAAGACAGTCTCTTCAACAAACAGTGTTGGGAAAACTAGACAGCTACCTACAAAAGAATGAACCTGGACCACTTTCTTACACCATACACAAAAAATAAACTGAAAATGGATTAAAGACCTAAATGTGAGACTGAAACCATAAAAATCCTAGAAGAGAGCACAGGCAGTAATATCTCTGACATTGGCCATAAGAACATCTTTCTGGATACATTGGAGACAAGAGAAACAAGAGCAAAAATAAACTATTGGGACTGCACCAAAATAAAAAGCTTCTGCACAGCAAAGGTAACAACCAACGAAAACAACCTACTGAATAGAAGAAAATATTTGTAAATGACATATCCAGTAAAGAGTTAGTGTAGAAAATCTCTAAGACCAAAAACCAAATAATCCAATTAAAAATGGGCAGAAGACATGAACAGACTAACAGATATATGAAAAGATGCTCAACATCACAGATCATCAGGAAAATGCAAATCAAAACCACAGTGAGATATCACCTCACACCTGCCAGAATGGCTAAAGTCAAAAGAAACAAGTGTTGGTGAGGATGTGAAGAAATAGGAACCCTGGTGCACTGTTGATAGGAATGCAAACTGGGGCAGCCACTGTGGAAGACAATATGGAGGTTCCTCAGAAAGTTAAAAATAGAACCACCCTATGATCCAATAATCGCACTACTGGGTATTTACCCAAAAAATACAAAAACACTCACTCAAAGGGATACATGCACCCTTTTGCTTATTGCAGCATTATTTATAATCGCGAAATTATTGAAGCAACCTAAGTCCATCAACAGATGACTGGATAAAGAAGCTGTGATACACACACACACAGACACACACAGGAATATTATTCAGCCATAAAAAGGAATGAAGTCTTGCCATTTGCAACAACATGATGGAGCTAGAGAGTATAATGCTAAGCAAAATAAGCCAGTCAGAGAAAGACAATGGCATATGATTTCACTCATATGTGGAATTTAAGAAACAAATAAACAAAGGGAGAAAAAAAGAGACAAACCAAAAAACAGAATCTTAACTATAGAGAAAAAAACTGATTGTTACCAGAGGGGAGGTGGTGGGGGTTGGGTGAGATAGGTGAGAAGGATTAAGAGTACACTTATCTTGATGAGCACTGAGTAATATGTGGAATTGTTGAATCACTATATTGTACACCTGAAACAAATACAACATTGTATATTAACTATACTGGATTAAGAATAACCTCTCTTCTGACAGAAAAAAGACAAATTGCTAGAAAATTCAGGAGAAATACTAGGAACTTGAAACACTTTTTATATTATTAAATATCTTGTTATAAGAAAAAATAACCCTTCTAAATAATCTATCTTAGTTTTAATGGACATATAGGTGAATATTTGATTCTTGTCATTTTTTCCCCCGGATTTTGTGTTTGCAAGTCTCAATAACTCTTAATGAGATCTAATGTAGTGAGCCTGAACATGGACATGACTGAGTCTAAAAACTGTTTTCCATATTGCTTTCTTATATTTATGCTTAGTTTTTTTAAATCTTTTTTTAGTACCTTATAATACACCTTTTTTGCCCCCTCAGCAACCGTGTTGAAGCATGGACAAGAGATGTTGCTTTCTTACTCAGACAAGAAGGCAGACCGACGGTTAATCTTATCCCTAAAAAGACTAAAGTAAGAGTAATGGAAAGGGACTGGGAGAATACAGACAGAGCAGTAAATTGGTTAAGAAAGGAAGCAAGTAATTACACTCACCCATTTGTTCTGTACTTGGGATTAAATTTACCACATCCATATCCTTCACCATCTTCAGGAGAAAATTTTGGATCTTCAACATTTCACACATCTCTTTATTGGCTTAAAAAGGTAAGTACACTATTGTGTGCTCAAAAGTACAAGTTAACATTATAAACTATGTTATTGGTACTTGCCCACTGCTTCTTTTATTATCACTTTGAAACAAAAATTTGAAAATTCTGTATCTTAGTAAATCAAGTATGACCAATAACTGGTTGCAAAAAACAAAGGGGCAATATTACAGAAATAAAATAAGTATTAAAACTCAGTAATCTACTTCTGAGTTAACACATCTGCATATAATGTGTCTATAAAAAAAGCAACTGGGGTGCCTAGGTGGCTCAGTTGGTTGAGTGTCCGACTCTTGGTTTCAGCTCGGGTCATGATCCCAGAGTCCTGGGATCGAGCCCCAGGTCAGGCTCTTCGCTCAGTGTGGGAGTCTGCTCAGGATTCTCAATCTCTCCCTCTGCCCTACCACCCCCCCGCCCCGGCCCAGCTTGTGAGCTCTCTCTCTTAAATAAATAAAATCTTAAAAAAAGAAAGAAACTAAAAGATGTTCTCTTAAGAGTGCAGGCAGTCTTCACTTGGCAGAGTTCAGGGGGTAAAAGTGACCATGCAAGCTGAAACTGTACAAAGAGATCTCAACAATCAATTGAGAAAATGACCATTTTTCTAGGACTCTTAAAAACATTTGTCAAGGGGCACCTGGGTGCTCAGATGGTTGGGAGTCTGCCTTCAACTCAGGTCGTGATCTCCAGGTCCTGGGATCGAGCCCCATGTCAGGCTCCCAGCTCGGCAGGGAGTCTGCTTCTCCCTCTCACTCTGCCTCTCCCCCTGCTTGTGCTCTCTGTCTGTCTCTCTCTCTCAAATGAATAAACAAAATCTAGAAAACAACAACAACAAAAATTGTCAAAACATTAAGCCTCTCTTATTTTGGGTTATAAATGTGCAGGGAAATGAAAAAAAGACAGTAAAACTAATGGTGAATGCACTGTAACTGAAAATACTAGAAATATTGAGGATTAAAGTGTTTGGGGTTTTTGAAAAAAAAAAAACAGATCAAGAATTTGAACTGCTTGTCTTCTCACTGTATAACAAGATATGGAGCAAGCATCTTCTCTAAGTCTTGGCAGACTGTCCCATCTCTTTCTAAATGTGGATCACCTTCCAACATTTTACCCTTTGAACTTCCAATGTGATGATATGTTTCTGAGAGTTCTTTTAACCTATGGATATTTGCCAGTGTCACTTTCTCTAGGATATGTTCACCCTTTTGTTTTGCAACGACCTTCCTATTTTTATCAATGAGTTTATCTACACTAAGGTCCTTTGGCCGCATAGCTAGAGTGTATCAGATGGTGGCAATGTCAGCATTCCCGGGTTGGCTCTCTTTTCTATAACTCTAGTTAATGTTTGATTCAGATTTCATGTACAGTGTTATCACTTTTTTATTTCTTTACTGTACATTCTTCTTTTTTGACCAATCCCCTCTTTTGATTATCCATTTTTGTAAAAATGCCACATGGAGGTCTCACTGGGAGACAAGGACGCAGCCCAGCTACATACACCTTGGCTGTACATATGCATACCGAATAAACGATAAGCAGGGACCAGTCACTGATAGACTTTGAAAAAAATAACATGATGAGTCACTGATTGGGACACACACCCGTAATATAAAGGGATTTGTAGACTAAAGAGCTAGCAGTATTTGAATGTGAAAGTTTGTACTTTATGCAGTAACTCACAGTTAATATATTTTGGTAATTTAAATGTATGTTGTTGGGGGACTAGTGTTATGTAACTAAACTGTGGTAAATGAAATCCAGGCACATCTGAACCATGCAAATGGGACCGCCTGTGTTTTGAAAGGTATCAACTTAAATTGAATTTAAGTTGCTTTAAAAACTCTAATCAGAAATGCTGTTTAGCGAACCCTGTTTCAAAGGAAACAATGTCAAAACTGTAGATACTTCATGTCTTCTGAAAAAGTTGCAACTGGCTCTATCTTGAAAAATTAATACTAGCCTAAGGAACTGAATCAAATAATTTATAAGTAAATAGTAAGTAGATATCTGAGGTTTTTAAGTTACATGACTAAAAGAAGTATATGAAGTTACATGACTAAAAGAAGTATATGACTTAAGTTTAGTCTTGTTTTCACCAAAACTATAAGCAATCATATGTATATTAAAAAGTTGTATTTGTTCCTAGCAAACATTTGGCTGTCTCACTAGATATTGGCAGTTTTACTAGTGAACTACTGGGAACAAAATCTAGATTCTGAGTTTGTTGATTCTGGAATTTTGAGTTGGTCACCCACTATATTAAAAAGCTTGGATACTTTTTCTGGACTAGAATACTGTCTAAAATAGCTCATGTTTTTCATTGTCATGTATAATTATAAAAATAATTTTCATAACTCACTATATATACAGATATTAATATATACATTTTGTTGTTACTAGGAATAGTAACAGTTTGTTCCTAATTATGTATTTGATTTACTATTTTCTTTACATAACTCATAACTATTTTCTTCTACATTCCTAAGTAATTAAGCATTGTCTAGTTCACCATACATACTTGTTAGAAGAGAAGAATATTACTACCTTGTTCTTCTCTCCTTTTTAGGTTTCTTATGATGCCATCAAAATCCCAAAGTGGTCACCTCTGTCAGAAATGCACCCTATAGATTATTACTCTTCGTATACAAAAAACTGCACTGGAAAGTTTACAGAAAAAGAAATTAAAAATATTAGGGCCTTTTATTATGCTATGTGTGCTGAGACAGATGCCATGCTTGGTAGGTGGTATATTTAATAAGCAATTAAATGAAGAAAAAGTATAATATTTTTCCAACAAACTGTGATCATGCTGGTTGCTGACTTGTATGAACTTCCTCAGACAATGTTTTACAACAGTTTCTTAGATGCTAAAGGCTTAGAGTTATAAAAATCTTGACACATATAAAAATTGGATAATTTGCATTATTAATCATGGAATAAAAAGCCTTTTCTATCTTAATTATTCATAAATTAATAAATGCTCAGATTTGTTCATACATAAAGACAAGACCATAGAAGGCAATTACCTGCTTGACACAAAACTTTTTACCTGCTTTAAACAGGAATCAGTATTTAACCAAACACAGGTACGCATGTGACAGGTAATTGTAAGGCAGCTTAGATTCTAAGAGATAAGAGTTTAGTCACAGAATCTTGTGAATTCTCCCAGACTTGTAATAATTAGAAAACAAAACCATTCTTCCCAGGCGTAGGGTTTAACTAAACCTGACATCATTTTCCACATGTGTATTCTAGTCCAGAATCATATTGACTTTCCTTCCCTAGTTCAGCTCAAAACTCTACCTGCTTCCATAAGATGACTGTCAAGAAAGTGTTTTGCCTACTCACTTGCAGAGTTAATGGCAGTTTCCAGTTTAGATTGGAGAACGCTTGGCTTAAAAAAAAATCCATCTTTTTAACAAGTTATTTTCATATTTTGGTATACTTTAGAGTGGAGCAAATTGCATTAGTGGAGTGTGGGAAGCACCTCTTCTGTACAAAGTAAATTTTGAGAGTGAACAAGTGAGTAGCTATTTCTTAAGAAGCATTCATTGGGCAAAAATAGAAAAGTAGAAAGCAGAAAGCAAAAAAAAAAATTATGGACAAATTATTTATAATATACGAAGTATAATATGAATTAAAAGTCTTAAAGATTTTCCAAGTACTCAATCTTAAATGCAAATGATATTTAAAGTAAATTTCTTTAATCCTAAATCCATACAAATGTTGAATTGTTTTTCATATTTTCTGATGTTAATGAGTATTCACCCATTTGCACCCTGGAAATCACTTTTGAAAGTTTGCAGCTATCCATTCATCCATATCTACTAAGGTGAAATACTACATATATATATATATATATATATATATATATATATATATATATATATAATGTTGCTGCAGGGAGTGTGGAATACCTCTTGAAGTCTCTTAGAGAAAGAAATGCAGCAGCTCACTTTAACTACAAAGTTTATGAAATAGGTGATATCTTGTTATATCCACACTAGTCTCGCCACCAAATAGTATTTCTTACTGTTCACTGTGCTTGTTCAACAAATATTTAGTGCCCACTAGCTAGCTATCAGGCCCTATTTGGGGCACTGATGGTACTAATTGAATATTATTATGAAATCACACTTTTTAAATTAAAAACACTAAGCTCTTGCTCCCCCTCGGGGCCTTTGTATTTGCTTTTCCCTCTGCCTGGGATCCTCTTCCCTTTGCTTTTTACATGGCTGGCTATTCTCAGTCTTTAGCTCTCAGTTCAAATACCAACTCCTCAGGGATGTCTTCCCAACCACCATAAGTTAGTATACCAGCCCCACCACACTACTTACTCTCTACCTTATCATCTTGATTGTTTACATCATAATCGTCAATTATTTTGTCTATTTACTTGTTTACTGTCTGCTTTCATTGAACAGGGGAGACTTATGAGAGCAGGGACTTCAGTGTTAATCAAGATTGCATCCCAGGTGCCTAGCTTTGCATCCATGGTGCCTGGCACATAGTAAGAACTCAGTAAACATTTCCTGGATGAGTTTAAACACCAGCACTTGTAGCGTGTTGTTGTAACTACAGCAGAATACAAGTTGTAGAGGCCTTGGAGGACAGTGATTCAGTCCACCTGAAGGAGCAGGCAATGTTTCGCCAGGGAGATAATGCTTGAGCTTGGTCATAAAGGAAGAATGGGAATCTGCCAAGTAGAAGGTGGGAGAAAAGGCATCCAACACAGAAGAAAGCAGAGAATGTACAGAGGCAAGAAAGTCTAACCTAATTATTACTAGTTCAGGGATTTAAGTAGTTTAGGACTATAAAAGGTAAAGGCCTAGGAGGTAGTTGAGGGTGCTGAGCTCGCTAAAGACTTAGACGATGGGAAATTTTGAAAAAGTTTTAAGCTGGGGTATGACATGATCAGATATTTTAGAAAGATAGCCACCCCAGTGGTACAAGAGTTAGAGGGGAAAGAGATATGTGAGCAAGAAGACCAGTTAGGAAGCCATTATAGTTGTCCAGTTGGAAGATCCTGATGGTATGCACTCTGTAAATAACTCCATAGGACAGTGGCTCTCAGTTTGACTGGACCTCAGAATCACCTGTGGGTTTTGTTTTAATAATACAGACCCCTGTAGGCCAGGATTCAGGAATTGCCAAAATAGGGACGATTCTTCTCTCTGGACTATGCCTTTCTGTGATTCTTTTAATTACAACGAAGAGGACACTAAGAGACAGGGACTGGTCAGAGGAATTTTACTGTCCAGTTATTCCCTAACCAAGAATATGCTAAGTCTGACCTGCCAGTTGGGGATCTGGGAGAAAGGGTAGCCGGGAGAAGAAGTTCTGACCTCCCATGGGGCAGAAATTGTGGGTTGGTGATAATACCAATCCTTCCATTGTCTGGGACACCGTATAGTGCTGGCATCTAGAGTTGTCTTTCTTTTTTCATTTAAGTCACTAAGGGGGAAAAAAGTTTTCCCCAATCTCTGATAGGAACATAGAAAGCAAGCCAGCATAATCTCCAAATAAAGAAACTTTTTAATCTCCAGATGAAGAAACTTATCCTATCAGTACTATATTTTCTCCTTCCTCTCTCGTCTGTCAGGTGAAGAGCAGGCACATGAAATGTGGCATACCTTACTTAAGAACACTAGCTAACATTCACATGTTAAGAAGCATCCTCTTGCGAGGCAGAGTTGTTATAAACTTACTGTGATAGAACACAAACTAAAAACTAATTAAGATTTATCTCAATTCGTACTGTAGGAGAAATTATTTTAGCTCTTCGCCAGTTAGGTCTTCTTCAGAAAACTATTGTCATATACACCTCAGACCACGGAGAGCTGGCCATGGAGCATCGTCAGTTTTATAAAATGAGTATGTATGAAGCTAGTGCCCACGTTCCACTCTTGATGATGGGACCAGGAATTAAGGCCAACCTACAAGTACCAAATGTTGTTTCTCTTGTGGACATTTACCCGACTATGCTTGGTAAGTAACACAATTCTGTAAATATTTGTAATAATATTGGAAAATGAATAAGCCAAGTAGTGAGGGACTTTGCTGACTTGTTCATAACTTTGAGCAATTCTTTTAACTGTGAGTCAAATCCACATCTGAAAAATGAGGATGATACTCTTCAGGTTCCTGTAGCCTTCATGTACTACAGTCATTTTTCCCTTCAAAAGATTCACAATCGGGACATGACTATAAAGTAAGCCACAGAAGATATTCAGGTTCATAACTTTATAGATATGATTTGCATATCATGTGATTCTCTGCCACCACCTCTCAAAAGTGTAAGAAGCTCCCTTCTGGATTATTTTACCCACTTTGAAACTACTAATTTTGTACAGTGTTAGAAAAAGCCTCTTAATCGAATGTATAAACCTGTTTCTCCTCAGAATCTTTAGATTGTTCTGTGCTAAGAACTTCACTAGCTTCTTAATGTCTATAAACATAACCATACGTCTAGAACAGCAACATATGGATAGGGGAAGTTAAGTTTTAGTTGAAGGTAACAGAACAACATCAGCAAAATCAGAGGAAATTATATAGAACTGTTAGTCTCTATCTAATTTAGCAGACTACTTTAAGTTCAATAACATTTAAATACTGAAATTCGGGACGCCTGGGTGGCTTAGTCGGTTAAGCGTCTGCCTTTGGCTCAGGTCATGATCCCAGGGTCCTGGGATCGAGTGCCTTATCGGGTCCCTTGCTCAGCAGGGAGCCTGCTTCTCCCTCTGCTGTGCTCTCTCTCTCTCTCTGACAAATGAATAAATAAAAAAAAACTTTAAAAATAAATAAATAAATACTGAAATTCTTCTGTTCTAAGGCACCATCAATTACAAAAAGTACCATCTATTTATAAACAGATTTTGGTGAAAGAAGAAGATAACACAACTTAAGATATGTATGTTTCATATGTATATATGAAAATGTGAAAGAAACATATATCTGAAAACCCCAAGACGTAAGAAAGTTCTTTTTTATCTCCTTCTTTCTGCTACAAAGTCCTTCCATTCATTTAACTGAAGACTATTCCAGGGTCCTGAAATTCTTTAGGGTGAATTTTTTTCAGTGCCTTTTCCCTTTCTCTTTTATTTTACATCACTTCTTGTATATTTGAACACACTTCTTTTTCTTTTGCCTGATATTTTTAATCTCTTTAGTTTCTTGGTTGTCATTTGCTGGTTCCTCTATATCCCAAAACAATTATCGCACTTATCGTATCTGTGCCACTTTTTGGCTCCCTCACATTTCAGGCAATCCTGATTACTTCCTCATTTCTGTTTTGGTAAGTTTATGTATGATTATGTATGTTTGTGTCTCTCTTATTATCATCTTTATAGTTTTAGGAACAGGTGCTTCTTTTTTTAAAAGATTTTATTTATTTATTTGACAGAGCACAAGCAGGGGGAGCAGGAGAGGGAGAAGCAGGCTTCCTGCCGAGCAGGGAGCCCAATGTAGGGCTCCATCCCAGAACCCTGGGATCATGATCTGAACCAAAGGCAGACACTTAACCAACTGAGCTACCCAGGTGCCCTTAGGAACAGGTGTTTCTTGATGGTGGCATCTTTTTGTAGTTTCCTCCCCTAGTTTTTCCTCATGTAGAAGTCTCTCCACCCCATTTCCAAATTTGCTGAACTTTTTAACCTTGTTCTGTTTTCTTGAAGGGCAGTGACCAGAACTGCAAACGATCATGAAAGGTTGGGATGATTCTTTCTCAGTATCCCCTCAATATATTTCATAATGATAGTTGACATTTTGTTTGTCTTTCTGACTCTAGCAGCTCAATTGACCATTATGTACAGGGAGCTGTCTGCAGTGAGTCCTACTCTATCTATGCTTAGTCAGCCTATCACCTGATATGTAAGGTGATTAATATGCATTATTTAAGCCATTTTTCTTTAAATCTTGTTTTATATTTGCCTACAATGCAAATTTTTCTACTCTACATTTTTGATCCACCATTAACACTACTTGCCATTTTATACATCATAAAAGTTAAAAGGCATCTGCAAGATTTCACAATGGAAGATTTCACAATGTATTTAGCTAACAGATTATATAAGAAAACACTAAATAAAATTGCTTAGAATGAGGGCATTTATTATTAGGAGAATACCTGCCTATCCCTGGCTGATTTGTGTTGCATGACAATAAGCATTTCATTAGCCAAAACCAAACATTCCCAGAAACTCCTTCCATTCCTTCCCTACTCTTCTGGAAATTATGTAGGTGCTCTCCAATTTCTTTTTTCTGCAATTTGTTAATTATTACAATTTTCTAAAACTCACAGTTCTGTGTAGATTTTTACTTATTTTTATCTTTCACTGATCTTCGTAATAGACTCCTTCTGAGTCACATTTCCCTACAGAACATATTAACAGCATTTAGATCATGTGTTGATTAGATCTGCCCAACTAGAGTAAAGGAAATTAAGCCAAAAATCAGTGTCTTTCTAATTCTAAACTGGAAATTAGCATCTTCAGGCTTAGCACAGTTTATAATATGTTTCATCACAAAAATTTTTGTCACCAAAAGGGAAAAGTTACATTTATGTGGTTGGGGCAGGAAGGAGAATATCTGTACATGGGTCTTTTTATATAAAATACTGAAACATCCTACTGACCAGATGTTAACCAGAGATAAGGTAGAAAGAGAATGAAGGGGTACAGCAAGAATCTTATGCTGGAGCCAGGAAACAGCATGGCAACATTATCATGTATCTAAAATTAACCTTGGGGCGCCTGGGTGGCTCATTCGTTAAGCATCTGCCTTTGGCTCAGGTTATGATCCCAGGGTCCTAGGATCGAGCCCCACATCAGGCTCCCTGCTCTGTGGGGAAGCCTGCTTCTCCCTCTCCCACTCCCCCTGCTTGTGTTTCCTCTCACTGTGTCTCTCTCTGTCAAATAAATAAAATCTTTAATAAATAAATAAATAAATAAATAAATAAATAAATAAATAAATAAATAAA